>NW_006441955.1:36404097-36409442 GCF_000325575.1 Pteropus alecto | reverse complement strand
TTCCAGATCTGTTCTGCTCTCCCAGATACTATTTCTTTCAACACTGTTTCACTAAATCTCTTTTCTCTAATTTCTCTTCTTTCTACAACAGGCAGTAACATAATATAACCTTCATGGAAATTCTGGGGTCTTTACCTGAGGTTTTTGGCACTTGCCATCATCAAGTGATGACGGATGGGATTTATAAGAAAACTCATACTCTAGATTACATTTATGATTTGGCAGCTAGAAAGACAAGGAGGAAAAAACTGGGAGAGCAAATACATTTTATAAGATTTATATATAACACCTGGACTAATGCCAACAATTCTGGTACAATGTCAAAAAGCTACATCCTAATTCTAGGTGAGCCAATTACAATATCTAATTTCAATGAACTTCCCTCTACGTCATAATAATTAATGATAGATACAGCATTAAAATTTATCTAGAAGATGTCATAAATACTGGACTATTTATTACGCTAATAATAAATCTGTAGGAAAATATGTGATTTCAAAGTTAGGAAAAATTTAGTTTTCAAATCTATAATCGAAGAAATTCCTTATCACTAATCTTGATGACTAGTGAATCTAGAAACACTGATTGATGCCTGAAATTTAAGTTTTACATTTAAAGATTAGCTCTTCCAACTCTAAAACTAGATTAATTTTATATATTTAAATTTACCTTGTAAATCTGAGGAATCACTACGTAGAAATGTTTGTGTTGCTCTCCATTAAAGTTTTGTAATTGTGCAGCATATTCATTTTTATTTTCATCAGCCATATGAGTACGCAGATTCAACTGCTGTTTAGCCTAGAGGCAAATTGGTCCAAATCATTATCAACAAGGAAAACAAAATCATAGCTGATTCACTCTTCTAAAAGTTATACTAAAATTAGTCATTTTCTAACTATTGATATCATTTAAAATTTAAGGATATGTATGCAGATCTTATGGCTAGAACTGCAATATTCCCTTTCTCTTATTACAATAGTCCTCCCCGCCCCTTTGCAAAAGTCCATTTAAATAAAGTTTCTCCTTATCAAATTAATTTATTTTGAGATCTGCAATTTCAGAAAAGAACTGTTTCCAGCATCATACAATAGCAAAACTGCTCCTGCTCCATAGCAAGATCCAAAGAAAAGGAGCAAGTCCGAGAACACAAAAAGGTGATCTCCAAATTGTTAAATTATTGTAATTAAAAAATTAAATAAATACATTATGCCTTAATCAGAAAAGAAAAACAACATCAGGAATATTTTAAACACTTAAAAAGTTAGTAGTAAAACACTTCTTTAAGTTTGATACACTTATATCCAACTTAGAACTACTATAAAATCAAATAAAGATAAAAATATGATTTTTTAAAATTTTATAGTCAATGTTTAATATTTGCCAATTATTATTTGCCAATTATTATTATTTGCTGTATGTTAAGTGTATCCGCAAAAAGTAATGAATTGTCATGCATTTATTTTCTTATGCACATGGACGATGCCATGCAGCATGCCAACTACTCAGTTTTAAGTCCTGATAGGTCGAAGGGGCCTTTAGTGACATCTGCTCTCATTCCTTTCCAGTAGCAGAAGAGCTCTATCAGAAGAGGGTGCTGACCATCACTGGCATCTACATCACCCTGCTAGTGGTTGGCATCATACGTGTGGTGGCCTACTGCAATGATTTTTATCTCTATACGAAACCACAGGTATTTTAAGCAATGCTTATTTAGAATACAGTTCTGTTCATCTCGAGCTCTTGTGGAAATGCTTTTTAAATGAGTCATATTAGTATCATTTACATTGGTAAATGATATTAGAATACAAACAAATCGTTAATTTTAGATTTATTGGAGGGGAATCTAAAAAATTTCTCAATTGTTCTAAAGTAACAGGAAAAAAATAAAATAAAATAAAAATTGAGCTCAATTTTTCAGTGTTCCAAAAAATAAATCATGTTATATGAGAGTGCTCTGAAAATTGTAAAGCACATTGTGAATACACTTCATTATTCCAATTCCAGGTTCCACAAATGTTCCTGACCTTCTAACAGTAGGTCCACAGATTAGTTCCTCTGAACTCAGGAACATGCCCTATGAAAATACATAGAAGCTAAGATCTCACATAAGCCCACAAAAATCCATAGTGTACTTGAAGCTTACAATAATCACTATGGAAACTAAACACCATAGCCCCAAGTACTTCTATAGAAAAATACATTTGAAGTTCTAACCTGGGACCCTAAATACACATTCACTCACTCCTTCCCCTTTTCTCTCTCCTCCTATAAACTATGATGAAATAGAGGATTCCAAATGATTCCCTATCTACAATGATTCTGTCAGGAGAAACTCCTATTGTTCCAAGTCACTGGCTATGATTTTCAAAGTCTGGGGCAAAGGTTCTAGCATGGTATGTAGGAGTATAAAGCTAGAAGCTAAAATAATGGAAGCCTCCCCTGGCATATTCTGGGCTTCACATTTACTACTTTCCTTTACTTTCTTTAAATAATGTATTAAATTTAAAATATTTTTAGTTGCAGTAATATATACATATAACATATAAAATGTATCATGTTAATTATTTTTAAGTGTATAGTTCAGTAATATTATGTATATTCACACTGTTGTGCAGCTGTCTTCCATTTCTTTAGGAAAAATTAGTAACTGACCTGCTCCCTCTTCACCTTTTTTAAGCTTTTATCAGTAGTTACTTGAAACTATTTTCTCTTCCCTCCCTACTTACTTACAACAGAATTCCTCAACTCTCCCATTCCTAAAAGCAAATCTTCAAAGTCTCCCTAATTCTCTTCTAACAGGGTTGCAAACAAATAAACATAAAAAGAAAGCTGTAAACATTAAAATTCTGAACAAGTTAGGTTACACTAACTATAAGGCGTTATATCTAGATTTCAAGATGTCTGACTAGTCTCTAAAGAAACCTCTGTAGACAAAATGAAAAAACAAGTTAAATAAAAGTCCAGCTAGAATTTCCTTAACTTGCCTAGTAATAAACTATGCCTAGAACATAAATTTTGTATCTAATCAGTGTTTGATAAGTCAAGGAGTTCTTTAGGAACCAAGGCAACCAGCAAGGAGCTTTCCATGTACAAAATAGTGCTGTTTTCTTGTTTTGATCCTCATTGTGGTCCACGTTTCCATCAAGTAATAACACATTATGTGTATGTCAAGTAATAACACATTATGTGTATGATGACATATTAGGAAGGAAATTAATATAGATGACCAAAATCAGGATCCAACAATCTTAACAGTAGGATTAAATCTAATAATTGATACAGGTGTACATATGCATTTAAAATAACAACAGTACAAATTCTGTCTCAGACACACATTCTCATACCACAACATGTATGGTAAGACATGGGGATTTCATTTAACCATGAACTCAATAGGAGTCAATCCAAATAATGTGGTTGCCCAAAACGTTAATATACATTTAGGCTATATCATAACACTATCATAAATATAGTGTTCAAAACAAGAGAGGTAATCACATTTAGGATTGATCAGATTATACATGGATTGTATCCAACTTGAGCTAACACTGTCTAAGTGGAATATTTATGAATTAAAGGGCATCAAAAGGAAAGTAGTCATAATGAAAGATAACTTTGAAGCTATTTCATATGCGGAATAGTTGAAGAAACACAGTATTTCATCTAGGAGTATATAATCTGCTACAAATATCTAAAAAGCTATTATAAGAAAAAATAAATTTAATATTTTTCTGATACCTCAAAGAAACTTAAAACTGAACACAAAAAGGAATGGAGTCAGTACATGGAAATGTTAAAGTTGATAAAAAAAAAAAAAAAAGAACAGACTATATGAAGACCATATAGAGGCATAAATCACTAAAAATAGGGTAGACAATATATAAACATTACAAGTTATACCAGAAGAGCTTTAATTGTAACCTGAAATTTAAATGATTTTAGGGTTACTATTGTTTTTAATGTAAATGGAAGACAGAAAATAAATTACAGTCATCCCTTGAACAACACAGGTCCACTTACATGTGTGTTTTTTTTTTTCCCCCCCAATAAATACTGTAAATGTATTTTCCTAATGATTTCTTTCACATTTCCTTTTCTCTAACTTACTTTACTGGCATACAGAACATACAAAAATCAACAACTTATGTTATCAGTAAGCTTCCAGTCAACAGCAGGCTATTAGTAGTTAAATTTTGGGGACGGCAAAAATTATATGCAGACTTCTGACTGTGTGGAAGTTGGCTCCCCCAACTGCAAGTTGTTCAAGGGTCAACTGTATTCTTCTCTTCCTTCTTACATTTTCTTGTTCTGATCCTACAGAGAATTCAAAATCCTAAGGAGAAAATACACTAATGGTGGGCCTTTGTATATACAAAAATGCAGAGTAAGTGTCACCTATATTTCAAAACTCCAACATTTCAGCAGTATCACTTTACCAAATGTTCCAAGATAAAGAGCATATGGCAGGGCAGAAGGAAAAGCTAATTAAGCAGCAGCCTAAGTTATAGAGATGATCCTACCAAGTGTTATGTTGTAGAATCTGGCCCGAAATCTGTTAATAAGTGACAAGAGGGTTCGGTTTTCCAAAATTAATGAATGAATGAACAAACAAACAGCTAATATGACATCTGACAGTTTTATCATATTTTCCTTCTGTAAAGTTGGGGAAGCACACCCAATCCCCATTTGCATAATCCATTAACACAACTTAGCCTTTATATCCTATTTTGGAATAGGATAGAAGCTCATTCTCAACAGCGACAAGGTCTTTCCTATGCATTTTGAATGAAATTAAAACATTACAGTAAATAAATTAACATATATTAATTACTTTCTCAGACCAATATGTGTAAGGTAAAGCATGCAAATATTTGTATATTTTAGATTTAGATACAGTGTATCTCTTGGGGATACAAACATTACAACTACTTTCCATATGCAAGTAATAATATTTTCATACCAAAGTCAGTTTGGATTATTTCTTACCTTTTCAACATCTGCCTTGGTTGCATTAGTATCATTATCCAATCTTTCATAACTCTGTTGTGCCTTTTCTGCCTCTCTACATTCTCTTTCAAATTTCTTTTTACTCTATTAAAACATCACAATGAGAAATAAAATTAGATTTATCTCATTAAAAAAACTTTAAAACATTGCCACTGTGTAGAATTGCACACTAAAAGTAAAACTTTTCTAAAGAAGAAATTTTACTATTACAATCATTCCAGGTGCCTTAGATATCAGACATTATAGACTGTGAAGAAAAAAAATCACAAGGATGACTGAATTAATGTTTATTATGTATCTCATCTCTTCTCAGTAAGAAAAACACAATCACATATATT
>NW_006441955.1:36343206-36404048 GCF_000325575.1 Pteropus alecto | reverse complement strand
AGGTTTGTTTGGTGTTTTTTGCTTATTTTGTTATGTTTATTTGATTAGCTGGTTGGTTTCAGCATTTGCTTGTTTTTATTTTTTTTGGTGGGATCCCAATGTAGCTTGGGATGTGGCTTTATGTTGCTTATTGCAGGTATCCCAGGAACACCAGTAGCCCAGAACCCAAGCCTTTTAAACATTTTTTTACTTAATTCAAACTACTATGACTTTGTATAAGCTATTTACAACTAAACCATATTACTATATAGCCTATTTCTTTTCCTGCATACTTTTTGTATCCTGGAGCTAACCTCCTTTTTTTTTTTTAATTTGCTTTGTTTTCAATGCACTTTTCTCTAATTCAATGCTAAAGTTTCCAAAGTTCTTTAAATCTCTCCTCAGTTAACTCAAACACATTCAAAATTCTATTATTTTCTTGAAATCTCTCCCAAAGGCTTTTGACCTGCTGAAATTTGGACAGTTACCAAACTAGGCCTACTGCACAGCTGTTACCTTGGGATTTCCCTTCACCTCTCCCTTGATTCCAATCTCCTATTTCCAAATTCTAAGCCTTCCCCTTTTCTGGTTCATATCTTTATTTTGCTGAAACACATCCAGCAGTAGTTTCCTAAAAGAAGGTCTGCGGGAAATAGTGTTTTAAGTTTCCATGGCTGAAAATGTCTTTGCCATCACTTTTAATTGATAAAATTATCTTCCTTCAAAAATGTAAAAGCATGACTCCACTGTCTTCTAGCTTCCTTATTCTTTGCATAAAACATGTTTATTTTGTTTTGGTTTTCCTCTCTGGAGGCTGGTAGGATCTTCTCTCTCTCATAACTGTTCTAAAATTTCATGAAGTTATATCTTGCCACGAGTCCACTGTGCTAGGAACCTGAAAAGTTCTTTTCATCCGGAAACTCACATGTTTCTGTTCTGGGGAAATTTTCTGGAATTGGTTTTATCTGTCCATGTTCTATATTTTCTCTTTTTAAACATGTTTCTTATTTTAAAAATGAACCTAAAGGATGAGCCCTCTTAATTTTCATATATTTTCTCTCATATTTTCGATCTGTCATTTTGCTCTACGTTCTGAGATTTCTTCAATTACATTGTTTCTATTGAGTTTTTCATAAAGTTATTTTTTTCTTTATATGTTCTTTTTTAATAGTATCTTGTTCCTATTTCATGAATGTAATATCGTCTCTATTCCTTTTGGGAATATTAATAATAGTTTTGAATATTTTGCTTATTTATTTTTGCTTTTTAATTCCCATTCTCTTTCATAGTCACTGTTTCAAAGTTGCTTTTTTATCTGCATATTAGTTTTAGTCTCTGGTGTTTACATTAGATATCTTCTTTAAATGTTTGGGGATCCTTGTCTACGTTCTCTTATTTAAAAAGCCAACTGAAAGCTCTACAAGTGGGGTTTGTGGATCACATGGTCTCTTCCTCTAGGGTTATATGCCCAGGCAGCTTTCTGGAAGAAACCCTCATACCAGTATCTATAATTCTTTCCTCTCGAGCTGGTTAGATTCCCCCAGAGGAGACTGTTCCAATTCCTGCCTGGAAAATACATGCCTTGCTACCTATATTCTGTGAATTGCTTAGAAGAATGCAGAGGATGTCAACATTTTCTATTTACCTAACCCCCTTACAATGTCAATTTCTCATCTTAGGGACTACAAAACTATATAGACAGTCCAAATTTGGATTCTAAACCTCCACTACAAGGTCAAAAGGTTTGAATTTCTCACAGGATACCTGCCCTCCTTTGACCTTCAGACAAGTTTCTCTGATGTCAGCTTTTGTAGTCAAAAGGCTTCTGAGTTAGCTCCGTTTACTATATACATAAAACCAGACATACCTTAATTCACGTAAATATGCTCAGAAACTTTTTATAAAATCCTTTGAATGTACTTTAATAGGAGCCATCAAATAAGATACAATTTATTCAAAGCACATAAATATATACGAATATACAGAATGTCACTTTCCTGTGACAAGATTAAATTTCCACATTTAATTCTCTGAAACTCAGTTCAGAGTTGTGTTTTCAAATTTAGTACCTACAGGCTACTAATTCTGGTACAATGTAAGGTTATTTATATACTAAAGTATTTTTATATTAAGTATTTTATTATTTGGGAAAAAACTACCTAATAATTTCCTGGCTACAGCAGAAGAACCACTAGTACCATAACACTAAAAAAACTTCCCTGAAAGATATATCTTCACACAATATAGGCAAACACCCCAGAAAACAGTTTCCATACTTTATTCTTTGTATGGCAGACTAATTGATGCCACTTTTACTCTCCCATCCTTTCTTAGAAAAGCCCACCTCCCAGTACAGAGGCTAAAAGTAGCTGATGCTTGCTTTACCAGCCTCCCCATGGCTAGGGTATGGTTGAGTAATCTATTCCTGTCAAAGGCACCCATGAGGAAGTCTGCTGGGGGTTTTCTGGGAAAGTTTTCCTTCCTTGATAAAAAAAAAAGGAAGAGTTGGAAGAAGTATGCTCCCTTTATCATGCTTCTGCATGCAGCTGAATGTAGTACATGGCTACTTAAGTCAACTGTTGACCATAGAAGACGAGACCGAGGAAGAAAGCCAACATGGCCAAAATGGCAAAGTAAAGAAAGGAGAGGCAGCCTTGGTGACATCACTGAACCACTGACCAACTCTGGAACTCTTATAAACTTGTATATCTGTTACTTAGAACTGCCTAAACTGATAGACCTGGCATCTCTGATGTTTCTATCTTCTTAATCTCCAACTATTCCTTCAAGGTCTTCACACACTAATCTCTTCTGCCTTTATCTTACACATCAGTACTACCTGTTTTGTTTATCCTGAGATTAATGGCTGTCGTTTAAATTTTTTTCTAATTTCAACACTGTCACAAATTTAACTTGTCTCTCCCAGTTATTTAAATCTCCTTTCAAGTATTTCAAACATGTTAGAAATTTCATAATTTCATTTTCTGATCAAACAGTAAGACACAGAACTATGAAATGGGATCTTGCACTTATTTCTACATAATAACTGCCAATTGTTCTAAATGCAAGTCAGCACATATTAACTGAACTGATATGAGCCAACACCAGTTTTTAAAGGAACCAATAACTCATAAGTGTAGGAGTCTATTATTTTGTACAAATGAAAACATGCACGTGTGCGCACGCACACACACACTTATCAAGTGGAAGATACTAAGGATGTTAGTTAAGGCAATTTAAAATTTAATAAATGTAAACACTCCCTAAAAGTCTTGTTAAACCTAATTAAAAAGAAGATCAAAACAAAAACAGAAACAGACTATTAATATGCCTAAGAATTCTCAATCAGCACTGGCGATTAGAATCTTACACCAATGACAGTTACATAGAAATTTTTAGAATTTTAAAAATTTTATAGCATAAATTTTTTAAAAGGAAGGAAAAGGCTCAAAATAATGCATATACATGCATGAGTTATTTTTAACCCCAAACTTAAAAGCCCTTTTTCCAACCACAAACCAAATTAATTAACATGAAAAACTCCCTCCAGCATAATTTTCAAGAAATACAGTGTCCATTATAAAAATACGCAGGTAAAGAGTAAACTGCTAACCTGAGGGTACAAAAAGACTATTAAATTTGTACTGCAGAACAGTATTTGGTAGAGCATTTTAAGTAAAGGAGACAACAATGTTCCATGTAAACATCTTGTTTTTTCAAATGACTGTAAGCTAGAATATTAAACACACACACACTGCAAGTACTCTTGGAAAGTTTTTAAATAGTTATTATGCTTTTATAATTTTCCCTCCCTATGAAGTATTTTATTTCCTACAATGGGATGGTATATGAAAGCAGCCCACTACTAGGAACATTTACGTTATTAAAGAGTCACTGAGCTAGAAGAAACATTTCATATAATATAGTCCATTCTTCATTTTTCATATGCTAAAATGAAGTCAACAAAAATCAGGTACTAAGTAAAATACAGAACTAGAATCTACGTCCTCTCAGTCTCAGTCAAATGGTCTTCTAAGATATAGCATCACTTCTCTATCACTTCTATCCTCTATCAATATTTTACAGTAACTACTACAAAATCAAAAATAGTCTAAATGTTTACAATTATCTGACTATTAGAGAGTTGGCATAAGTAGAGAATCATATAGAAAAAAATGACAAAATGATCTCATTCCCTATTTATACCAATGTCAAATTATGAATAATACACTGAAAAATATTAAACTCAAATAGATGTGTAGCATAAGAAAATTTAGGGCTCAACAAGTCTACAACATTTTATGTTAACCATGAAACATTATAACTCACATTATCCATCTGTTTCCAGCACATGTCAAGATACTGTTGAGCTTTTCGTCCCTCCTGAAGGTGCTGTAGATCATAACAACCAAAACAAACAAATGAAACAAAAATTACATCTAAATACTAAATAAAGTCTAAAATCTCAAAAAGATTTTTCACTTTATTTTTTCCAGGTACTAATTATGTAACATTATCAAAACTTAGGAAGAGATTATTAGTAAAGCAAAATTCTAAAATGCATTTTAAATATATGATATTATTTGAATACTTTAAATATAACATTTAAGACACATATAATCTCTAAGAATATACATGACTATCTTGAATAGGGTTTGACAAGTGTTTTCTATATAGGATAAGTATTTTTAGGCTTTACAAGCCACATGGTCTCTGTTACAAATATTCAACTCCGCTGATATAATGCAAAAGCAGCCACAGGCAAAACCTAAATGGTGAGGTGTGGGCCTTTTCCAAAAAAAACTTTATAGTTGCTGAAATTTGAAATTCACATTTCACATGTTATAAAATATTATTATTTTGACTTTCTTCTCTACTATCTAAAAATTTAAAAATCATTCTTAACTCAGGGGACCTAGGAAACAAAAACAGGGAGTAGGCTACATTTAACCTATGGCCTAAAGTTACCAAACTTTAAATCAAACTTTAGTCTTAAATCCAAAAGGATCATTAATTAGCAAGAATATCTTGAGATAATTTTAGCTAGAAGAAATTTAATGAAATAGAAAACCAGTTTATTCTGAATATACATTATTTTAAAGAGCAAAGCAATTACTTTATTTGGGAAATATTTCATATACTATTATAACTGTATAAAAATGATAATTACCATTTTTCTTTCAGTTTTCAGATCATGGGCATATCTCATTAATTCACCATAAACTCTGTGTGCCATTTCTTCTGCTACTACTTCTCGTTGTCCTGCATAGTCATTTAACTCATTAAGGATGTTAAAAAAGGCTATACACGAGGTAAACCTGACAAAAACATATTAAAAAAATGGTGAAGTTTATTTTTGTTTTCATTACAAATGTTCTTTGTGAGGTATGGATTGAGCCTGACACTTGACAAATTTTAACTTATGTAACCTAAATCTTAGCTACTAAGCTCTAAATTAACTTTCTATGAAAAGAATCCTGCATTAAGTTCAAGTTGTACATGTTTGTATATCTTCAAGTAGTCTTAATTTATAAACAAAGGGATATTTGGGATCAAAAAATAATAAAAATACTACCTGCAGGCTCTTTTGGCATACTGGAATCTCTTAAGTTGCCAACTGACTGGCCTGAGCTTGGGAATGGACTTGGTTGGATTCCTAGGCTTGGCAGCTGAACCTGTTGCAGAGATGATGTGCTTGTTCTCGAGGACAGAACCTGCCAATCATACCACTCAAATGCATCTCGATGGCTGATCTACAGAACAACTTTGCTATCAGCTCTGGACACAGCTGCCTGTATGCCTGCCCACATCCTGAATGGAAGTGAAGTACCATTATGGTGGGCACCAAAGGGGGGTAAGAAGGAGCAAAAATAAGGGTAAAAAAATGTGTGTGGAGGGAAGGAGAGAAACAAAGAGAATCACTGTATTAAAATGTACAGATCTATGTTGAATTACTATACTGCCAGAACACATACAATTGAAGGTGGACAACTCAAGACTGCATTAACACTAAATCTGAGAATCCTAACAACTGACAATGATACACAAAGTTGTTTGTTTTTAAGTCTAGTCTCTTTTTGTTTCTGCCATAAAGTTCACAGGCAATTCCTAACTTTTCACATATTCAAGATTCCAAAATTACCCTCCTTTTCATCATCCCGTTAAACCAGCCAGCCAAATCATTTTACTACATATGAGACTAAAAGCAAGAACAAGCTGACAACTACAAACTGAAGTATAAAAAAATACTCTTTGTTCTAGAAACTAAAACACTCAAGTGGAGTCCTAATTCACATCTTACTTGGAAACTCACAATTCAACTACTCTAGAAAACTATTTTCAAATTAGAATAATAAAGTATTCATTCTTATAATAGCAATTCCCTTTTTCATAAACATTGATTTTTTATTAAAATAAACTTTTAAAAAAATCTTTAAGAAAAGCTAACAGTATATTTACTGTACCTTGGCTCTTCATCTTTGGAGGAACGTTTGGGACAGTACTTCTTAACCAGATTTCTATAAAAAAAGATTTGTAAAAAATTATTTAAAATACTGTTGCTGAAAATGAAATATGCTATTTCCAATTTCATTAATTCACGAATTTAATGATATAAAATAAGACAGCGACAAGATCATCTACGATTAACATATGATCATTACTCATATTTTCTTCTTAAAATACTGATACCTATAAAAAGTTATTTATGTGTTTATAGGAATGTAATCGTAACAATTTGGTTGATTATACTATCAAATAAGAAAAGAGATGATCTTTTTTTTCCTGCTTAAAAGAAGATGTAAACACACTTGCATTGGGGGCAAAGAGGAAATAAAGAAAAATTACCCCTGCCTTTCTAACAGTTTTCCAGAATTGAACATATACAGCATATTCAAGTAAACATTACCCTCACATTCACAAAAATTTGGCAATCATTCTATATTTTATCAAGTTTCTCCCACCTTAAGGTATTCAAGTCATATAGATTCTATTTTCTAATTAACTCTTAAAATTTTTGGTGACAATTTTTATAATAAAAAGAGGAAAAATATTACACAAGAAGCAGCCCCTTCTTCACCTTTTTTAATTGCTTTGAATACAGATGTGTGAGGACAGGATGAATGAAGCTAATGAAACATCTTCCAACCATGAGCAAGAAGACCAAGAAGTTTACAAGAATGCCCTGACAATCACTAAGCTCTAGAATCCTGTTTCCAAACTTATTGTTATGTGAGAGGATTCTTATTTGAAGCTGAAAGCTCCTTAACTGACACTATAGAACAGCTAAATAAAAATATTCAATAGAGAAGTGTAGCAAAAACTGGAATTAAAAAGAAACTGCTGGGATCAAGATATCAAGATACAGATGCGGGAGTCAACATATGTGAGGATAATTAAAAAATGAAAAAGCAACTGTTAACTCAGAATGAATGTACCTGTTAAGAAATGCTTCTGGTGGCTGACTGGGCTCAAATTTAAAAACAGAGCCTAGAGGACATTGCTAAACAGGGACCTCTCATGGAAGCCATGCTTCGGGGAGAAGCCTGCACTGAATTGCCTGCCTGTATTGTGCTCCTGTAATCTGAGCCAACCCTTATAAAGCTGTTCCTAGAATCACATTTCAACCAAGAGGACTGAGACTTTCCCTGTCCAGTTGAAGCTGTGTAGCTATATCATCATTAGCGCATCTTCACCAACCAATTAGAATGGCTCCATTCCAACCAATTAGGGAAGTGCTTTTTGAACCAAACTGTGAGAATTTAGAGTCTTCATTTGCATAAAGGTGGACCAATCAGAGACTAGGGGCAGAGATTCTCTCTATATAAGTCAGCTCCCCTTTGGCTCAGGGAACACAAATTTCAGTTTCCAGTGAAGACTGTGTTTCCTCCAGCTGAAGCAGCAGCTTCAGAGCGATCTCACTGGAGTGGGGCAGAGCTTAATAGCAGGGCTGCCTCACCTGGGCTGTTCCACATCCAAGCTGTTTCACGACTGAGTTGTTGGCACAGAATAAAGTTTCTCTCCTGCTTCACAATATCCCAAATCGGGGACTTCTACTGGCGTTGAATAGGTAACAATGACGTTTGGTTGACACTACCATTTGTCAACCATATATTACTTGCCAATCTCTATGCTAAGCACTTTATATGTAATCTTATGCTTACAATGAACCTGTAAGCAGATATTATTAACCCTATTTACAGGACGCAGACACATTAAGTAACTTGTCCACAGTAAAATAGCTAGTAAAGGACAAAGCCAAAACCTACCTAAACCCTGATTTCAACACCTGAGATAGTTAAAATAATAAATGAGAATGAGGCTACCCAAGAAGTGTTAAATGAGAAGGCAGGCTAAAGACAATCTAGGAATACACATTTAATAGGGAAGAAAGAAGAGCTGATTATGAAGAATAAAAATGAGCAGCCAGGTAGATTAGAGGAAAACAAACTATGGCTAGCCTAGAGGCCTATTTTTATAAATAAAGTTTTATGGGAACATGCCACATCATTCATCTATGTATTGTCTATGGCTGTTTTTGCACTACAACAATAGAGATGAACAACAGCAGAGTTGAGTATTTGTGACATACGGCCCAAAAGGCCAAAAATATCTATCTGACACTACATTAAAAAAAAAAGTCTGCCACCCCTAAGATAGATAACTCAGAAAACCCAAGAAAGCATATCACTGATGACAAGGGATTTTTACTTTTATGTTCTAAGAAGGCAGAAATAGTCAACTCATCAAAGATATATATAAATAAAACTGATAACAAAAATATCCACAGAATTTAGCAATTATAGCTGATTAACTTATCAGCAACATGGTTATAGTAACCAGTCTCCAAATTATAAGTTGGTTGTATTATAGAAAGCACTTTAAAGTCAATGGTTTTCACGCATGAAGTCATGCATTACTTTAAATAAAAACAAGGACAAAAAAAAAATATTTCAAAGAGCAAGCAGCTTCAAACTCAGAACGTATTTTTGTATATCAACAATTTAAAGCATTGTTCAGAGTTCCAGGCTGTAGTGGACATTTGCTGTTTTATCCACCTGCATATAACTCTCTACCTTTTTTTCTTTTGTAACAGCTTCTGGCAGACACATTTCTGCTTATCAGAAAAACCATGTTATTTTACAGATTTCCCAGCCCCTCTGCAGTTAGGCAGGACCATATGGCTAGTTCTGTAAAATGGGCTATGTTAACTACCTTCTAAAGCATTTAGAGCTTATGTGTAACTGAGTTCCCTCATTCTCTGCTGAACTGTAGAGGCTTCATGTTGAGGTGAAGATGGAAATATTTTGGATTCTTGAGTTACCACATGGGCTACTCTAGAGAGTCATTGTCTGGACTTGTAGCTAACTTTGCATGAGCAAGAAACAAGACTAGAGGTAAACAAAGCTTTTGCTGTATAAAGTCCCTTGTATTCTAGTACAGCCTAGCATATCCTAAACTGTAGCTCCTCCATTGTCATATCTATGTAGTTGTGGGTGAAGCTGGCCACATATTAAGGTCCAGAAATATGTATTTGATCCAGGTCCATTATTCCAGGTCAATGAAAGTCAATTCTAAAATTTGTGTTGTAATGCTTGGAAAGACATGTCCTCTTTCTAATGAAGTTAAATTGCTAGGGCATAAACCTAGAGCTACCATGTGGGAAGCGCCTACTCAGGAATTGAACTGAAAGGAAAGCAAAACCAAGAGAAGAGAAATTCTTAACACTTTTCTGAGTACCTGGATCTCTGAACTTTTCACACAAGCCAATAAATGTCTTTCTTTGCTTAAACCAATCTGAGTGGGGCTTCTGAGACTTGAAAGAATTATGACTATCATAGAGGTTAACCAAAAGTTATAATAGCTTAAACACGGTATAAACACCACTTATTTCAACTCTAGCTTCTGGGAGGAAGAACATATATCACAAGAGAGAGAGAAGAAAAAGAAAGTACTTTACCTTTACTTTAAAGCATGCAGGGTTAGTCCTCAGCAATTTTTAAAATCACTCTTGCCTCTCCTTTATGTAAAAGTTGCCCATCTATAAGCAAGTCTTCCTAAACCCAAAGTTTTCAGAGCCCTCAGAAACCATACACAAGCCACTAAAAAAAACCATCCAAGCCAACCACATCACTAGAAAAACTACAGCATGGTCCAAAATGTTATTGTATTCCACCAAATCAAAACTTCTATCATAGGAAAATATATGTTCTGAAAGAAGACACAACAAAGTATTAATAATAATACTCATTTCTAGGGAGAGGATATGGGAAGGGACTCAAATTTAAATGTGCTACAATGATCATATGCTGTTTTTGTAGTTTTTTGTGTTTGTTTGTTTAATTAATGATAGTAACATATAAAAAGAATTTATCCTCTCAAAGCAGCTGATCTCAGTCCGACCATCTAAGAAAAATAGTCTTAAGTCAGCAAAAATTCATACAAAGGTTTGAATGGTTAATAAGTCCCAAAATCCTTGCTTTGCATTTTTAACATAATATGCTTATTAGGTCAAATAAATCTCAGACTAGTCTTAAATATGTAAGTATAAAGCATTCAGTTGTTCCTAAACTAAAAATATGTTAGGCAATTCATCTCTCTCAAGAAATGTGCCCTTAGTATCAGTTCCCCTAGGCTATGCTTTTCTTCTATTTTAAGTCCAGAGATTCTCCAAGTAACCAATTATGATAGCAGTTTATATAGACGACATGTTTTTTGAATAGGGTGTTATTAATCAGGAATTAATTGAAACACCAAGTTTTATCCAATATGCAATATATATTACAGACATTATAACAGATGTCATAGACATGGTGGTACTTTATTTTGATGTGTGTATTTCATCCATGTTTTCTCAGTACCTTAGTATCGTGCACTCTAGAGAGGAATTAACACATTCCTTCAGTGGTCTGAGAAGGCTTCTAAATTTAATGGACTTCTCCAAAGGTTACAACAGTCTATCAATCTATCTATATCTATATCTATATCTATCTATCTATCTATCTATCTATATATATATATGTACTAGTTATAAGTGTGATATTAAATATATCATACTACTTAATTTACATTTAAATTACTAATTTTAATTTTTATCCATTATAGTTTTGTCATGTTTATATTTATTTTTGGTTTAAGTAAAAATTATAAAATATTCCAAAGAATTTCTCAAAACTTAAATTCATTTTTATTAAAACTACATTTTTACAATTAAATGACAGAGTATAAGATATCTCAAAAAAATTAAACGTTTGAGAGGATATGAGTTCTAATTACTGTTTAACAAGTGATCAATATATTTATCCATAAAACATGACACAAATCATACTATTTCTTCTGGCAGAAGGGTAGTATTAAGATACCTGAGACTGACTAGCATCCCTTTTCTTAACTGCCTTACCTCTAATAGTTAATATGCTTAGAAATTGCCAGATTAAGGAGGAAGCTTATCTATGAAAAAGCTAAGCACTATCATGAAGAACATAGGCAGATGTACAGAACTGAGATTCAGATGGCCAGGATGGCAAGAAAAGCTGGCAACTTCTATGTACCTGCAGAACCCAAATTGACATTCGTCATCAAGATCATAGGCATCAATGGTGTGAGCCCCAAGGTACGAAAGGTGTTGTAGCTTCTTCGGCTTTGCCAGACCTTTAATGGCACCTTTGTTAAGCTCAACAAAGCTTCGATTAACATGCTGAAGCTCATGAAGCTGTACATTGTGTGGGGGTACCGAAACCTGAAGTCAGTCAATGAACTGATCTACAAGCATGGTTATGGCAAAATCATAACACACTGACTGCTAGTTCTCTTAGTAAATATGGCATCATCTGCATGGAGGATCTGAATCATGAGATCTACACTGCTGGAAAACGCTTCAAAGCAAACAACTTCCTATGGCCCTTCAAGTTGTCTTCTCCATGAGGTAGAATGAAGAAAAAGACCACTCATTTTGTAGAAGGTAGAGACACTGGCAACAGGAAAGACCAGATCAAGAGGTTTATTAGAAGGATGAACTAAGGCGCTTATTTTTGTAGTCTGGTTAGTTATTAAACAGTGCCTGTTTCAAATTGAAAAAAGAAAGAAATTGCCAGATAAATACAAATGGCCCTATTTGTGGGCCTCAGTTAAGTGATCCAGAGATAGAAAACTATATCTATCTGGGCCAAAGAGTTAACTTCCAGGAATTTTTTAGTCTTTGGACCAGATACAGCTTTGAAGCCAATGAGAGCTGAATCTATGACCTAAAACTGCCACTGTTGGTGACTGTGTTTTCTGCCATACAGAGAAAGCCAGTCTACACTGAAAAAATAAATAAATAAACCAACCCACCAGAAGCAGCCAAAAAAAAAAAAAGAAAGAAAGGAAAAAGAAAAAGACCATGACAACAAAGGGCTTTGGCTATGTTTCAAATACTATTTTTCCCCTGTGACCTAGCTGCATCCCAGATCTTCCAGCAGCTTGACTATTCAACTTCTTGAACTCGAAAAAATCAAATTCATAAAAATATCAATAAATAAATTTCTCTTGTCAATGAATTCCCCTATTATATTTAAACTAGCTCAAACTGGGCTCAAACTGGGTTTTTCATCACTTACAGCCATGAATCTTTTCTCATACAGAGGAAAATGTAAAAGATATCCACATACAAAAGAATAAAGCTGTACCCTTCTTTACCTTACACCACATTCAAAGATCATCTCACACCTGTTGGAATAGCTGTTATCAACAGGACAAGTAATAACAAGTGTTGGAGAGGGTGCAGAGAGAAAGAACCCTCATACACTGCTGGTGGGACTGCAAACTGGTACAGCCACTATGGAAAATGGTATGGAGGTTCCTCAAAAAACTAAGAATTGATCTACCATATGATCCAGCAATCCCTCTACTGGGTATTTACCCCCAAAGACTTGAGAACACATATATGAAAAGATATTTGCACACGGATGTTCATAGCAGCATTATTCACAGTGGCCAGGACATGCAAGCAACTGAAGTGTCCTACGATAGATGATTTGGATGAAGCTGTGGTTCATATATACAATGGAGTATTACTCAGCCATAAAAAGAGATGAATATACTGCCATTTGCAACAACATGGATGGACCTCAAGATAACCATGCTAAGCAAAATAAGGCAGACAGAAAAAGTTGAAAACCACATGATATCACTTATATGTGGGATATAAACCTAAAAGCAACAAGCAAACAAGACAAACAAACAGAAACTGAAGGACACGGACAATAGACTAGCGGTTACCAGAGGGTAGGGGAGGAGCGAGGGGGAGCAGAAAGGGTAAAAGCAGTCAAAAATGTGGGGACAGAAAGAAATCTAACTATAGGCAGTGAACACACAATATAATGTGTGTGTGTGTGTGTGTGTGTGTGTGTGTGTGCGCGCGCGCGCGCGCAACTTACTGTTGAACCATATACCTGAAACACTGGCTTTCATTAACCAATGTCAATAATAATAATAATAATAATAACTCAAAATGGATTAAAAATCTAAATTAAGAGCTAATACTATAAAATGCTTCAAAGAAAGCAAAGGACAAAAGCTTCATGACATTGGATTTGGCAATTTCTTAGATATGACACCAAAAGCATAGGCAACAAAACAAAGAACAGATTAACTGGACATTAAAATTCAAAAAGGCTGTGCAGCACAGTCCACAATTAAGAATGAAAAGGCAAGCTATGGAGTGCAAGAAGAATTTGCAAATCACATACCTGGTAAGGGGTTAAAATCCAAATATATATAAAACATTTAAACCTCAATAACAACAACAAAAAAAAACCAACAAATAATCCTATTTAAAAATGAGCAAAGAACTTGATAGCATTTCTCCAAAGATAAACATATGGTCAGCAAGTGTATGAAAAAATGCTCAATATCACTAATCATTAGGGAAATGCAAATCAGACCCACAATGAGATCTCTTACACCCAACTGGGATGGCTACTACACACACACACACACACACACACACACACACACACACACACACAGAAAATAACAAGTATTGACAGGCACGTGGAAAAACTGAAACCCTTGTACACTGCTGGTGAGAGTGTCAACAACTGCAGAAAACAGTATAGCAGTTCAAAAAATTAAATACAGAATTACCATTTGGTCAAGCAATTCTTCTTCTAGGTATATACCCAGAAGAAATGAAAGCAAGATCTCAGGTATTTGTTCACAGTATATCATTATTCACAATAGCCAAAAAGCAGAAATAAACCAAATGCCCATCAACAGATAAATGGATAAACAAAATGTGGTATATACATACAATGGAACATTCAGCCTTAAAAAAGATATTCCAACACATGCCCCAACATGGATGAACACTTACGACATTATGCTCAGTGAAATAGTCAATCACATACACAAAAAAATACTGTATGATTTCATTTATGAGGTATTTAGAGTAGTTAAATTAATAGAAACATAAAGTAGAATTGCCTGGGGCTGGAGGAAGGGGGTAATGAGGACTGTTATTTAATAGGTACAGAGTTATAGTTTTTCAAGATAAATTCTGGAGATGGCTGCAAAGCAGTATGAATATACTTAACACTGCTGAAATGTACACTTAAAAATTATCTTAGGTAAATTTAATGTTAGGTACATTTTATCACAATGTAAAAAAAGGGATTACTACAAGTAATATTAGAATAAATTCTGAATATTATATTTCTTTTTTAAAGAGATATGCTTCATTCTCAATTTTTATACCTCTACCAGTGGCAGATGCTGAAATAGATAAGAAGAATAAGAGGACTTAAGTATTTATTTATGCCTGAGAAACCTAGGAGAAGAAAACCAAACAAGCTTTAATGAACGCGTAGGTAAACAAAGTTAATATCTATTCTCATTTTTTAAATGCCAGTTCCTAGTTTTGCTTTATCTTTAACATGTTAAAGATCCACTGTACCTAAAGTGTAAATAAGACAATGCATGTATAGTATCAGCTTTGAGGTCTATACACAAAGAATCTTGCAACAATTCATTGCTATTTAGGATGTGACAAGCATAACATTGCGGTTTCTAGGCAACCGCAGATCTTTCAGAGAAGTATTTGCAGGTATGTTCAAGATAGAAAACAAAGAAATTCTGTTCTGCAAATTGATGACTTCTGTTTTCCTTCTGGATATTAGATTCTTAAAAGAAAATTATAATACCTTCATAGTCCTTGATTCAAATAAGCAGTTAAATCTGTTTGATTTGCCTATATTGTATACAGGTAGGATGATGAAATAAACATTTTACCTCGGTTTAGTCACTGCTACACAATTCAAATGGCTACAAAAAAAATTATTTGGAAATAAAACCATTGAAAGAACTAAGAAATTAACTAAGTGATCTATACAGCCAGCAACATTAACAACCAAATTATTATGTTTTAGTTGTTTAAACAATCAGATCTTTTAAGTCCTTTTTACTGAAAAACTCATTATGGGAATATTTAAGAAAACTGGTTAGAAATTATTTTCTTAAGAGATTTATGTTTTACTTATTAAGTTCTGTTTCATCATTTAATCTGAGAAAAAAGTTAATATAATAATCAGGAATAGGCTTTGCAACTCTTAAGGTGTTGAGGCTGAGCATCTTTACTAGTAAAGTGTAGAGTTCACTGAATCATCCCACAAAAGTTGACTGTTGATGCTTATTACAGGACTTGTACTGTGCTCTATCAGTCTTGGAACAGCAAAGATCATCAAACTCTTGTGAAGATTAAATTAGACAGCAACATATGTAAACTGAAAATATTACTCAAAAAATCCAGTTGTTGCAAATGTAGGTTAGGTTAGCAGTGGAGTGGATAATTAAGTTGAGGTGGGTGGGTGCATTTTTTTTAGGTGTAAAAGAATGAAATGAGATAAAAACAGAGCTCTATAGAACACAAAAACCACAGGAATAGAAGAATGCCAATGATCAAAAACAAACAGCTAAAATATTCTGATACATATGAAGTCCAATCCAAATATATCATGAAAATATAGTTATATGACTTAAGGTTCTCTAATTGCCATGATGTTGCCTCTCCTCTGATACATCATCAAGAGAAAATAGCTAACAGAGTTAAGACGAATATTAAAGGCAAGAATCAGAGGGAACTAAAATAACATTACGCCATCCCTAACTCCAATTTATAACAGGTTATAGAAATAATAAGAGTAAAAATATTAATCTTAAATTCCCATGATTAAAAAAATGAACACTTTCTAAAAGAGTTTTTACAAACACCCAGAAACTATCTTAATGTCTCTTAAGAAGGAAATGAATACAAACAGGGCTTCTTAAAAGGTTCTTTCTTACCTTCTCTAATGAGATAAATATTTTCTTAAAAAGAAAAACTTCTAAAGTATTAACCTTTTTTTGTACCTGTTTTTACCTTTATGGAAAAACATACTAGACCTAAATTCATGAAGCACAAAATTTAATTTATATTTTAATCAAATTTCTATAATTGTTACATTATAAACAGACGTGTTTGTTAGTTAAAAAGAGTATGTTATGTAGCTTTTAGATAATTTATTATTTCCTGTAGTAAAATACTTTAGAGACCCAAAGATGTGTCTGTGGTACTAGGCACTAGTGACAGAAAAAAATCCTCCTCAATAGAGAATTATTCATTTTCCCTATGCTGATAGGCGGCATAATGTAATACTAAGAGCCCAGACTCTGCAGCCAGATTTGAATCCAGCTAGCTCTTTCTTAACCTCTTTGTAAGTCAGTTTCCTAATAAATAAAATACTGACAACTCATTGGGTTTTTATGAAAATGAAATGTATTACTATGTATAAAAGCACTCAAAAAAGTACTGACACTTTATATGCTACATAAAATACAAAAAAAAAAGTGCTTGCTCTGTGCTAGGCACTGTTCTAGAAGCTAGGAATAAACCGTGTACAGAACAAACAAAAATCTCTTCCTTCTGTGGAGCTGACATTTTGGTAGGGAGATTATATTCTAGAAATAAGAGGCAAAAATTATTTAGCCAATAAATCACCTGATTTGGACACCCAGATTTGTACCCAGGCAGGCTTAGTAACAACATAACAGGGACTGACAGGGATGAAAGAGTTTCCACAGAATCCAATTCTATGAAGAAAATTAATCTAAACCCCAAAATGTGGGAACCAGTTTCTCCTGCTTGTATCCAGATGCCACTATTAGGGTTTACTACACTAAGCAGCTGACCAAAAACTCAGTATGCCAAAGCAGTTGAGAGTTAAACCATGGCCGACCAAAGAACAAAAGTATCTCCAATTTCAGAAAGTCAGTACAAAGGTGAACTCCCTGGGTTCTTCTAAGACTAAATTGAGTGATATAGAAATAAAATTCTAATAAAATGGCATGAGAAAGTAGATGCTAAACAGAAAATAGAGACTGCTATTTTTTGGATTATTGTATATCCAAGACTACCCTAAATATTTGGTGCAGCTCTTAGTAAAACAACAGCCTCATCACAACAAGGTACAATTTGACCCTTGAACAATGGGGGTTTGAACTGTGAGGGTCAAATGAAAAACATCTGCATAAGAGTATACCGTTGCAATTTGAGGGTCAACTGTATATTACACAAATGCTAGTACCGATAGAAAGCAGTACTTGGTCAAAGGTTCAGCATATGGTCAGAGATCCTAATTTCTAAACTAAACTAAAACACAGATCACTCAATTATTTACTCAGCTCTAGAGGTATCAGCTATGTTGCCAAGCTTGGTAAGGGTACAGAAATGAACATAAGACCAAAAAGAATTTGCGGAGATTTCTGCTCTGGTTAAGATAAGAGTAGCTTTTAGGCTTCTGTCATCCAATCTATTTCTCTTGCAACATGTGAACCAAAATGAAATGGTGGAAGTAGGATAATACAATTTCATACAGCAGTCTCTAAGACAGAACTAATGCTGTAATTATTTTTACTAGAAAAAATAAAACGATACATGTATCATGGATACAGAGGTTTTGTTTTTTTTTACATAGAAATTTTAGTTAATCTTTGCCATACAAATACAACTGTATAAATTTATTAAAAGAATGTTAAGATATCAGAAAAAAATGACTGATTTCAACTTTATGACTGCAAACAAAAAAGACACTCTACCAAGTTATTTGAAGTCACTGTTTACCATCAATCAAAATGGACATTATTCAATTGTCTCTAACTATGTCTCCATACATAATCAGTTGCTTTATTTTCTATTTATTCCCATCCCCAAATCACTACCAAAAGTCAACCAATATCAAAAATCAAAATTAAACCAAAGCCATCAAAACAGACAAATAGAAAAGAAAGAAAATATACTGGGAATACCAAAAGTTGAGAAATTTTAATCTTGCAATATATTTAAAATGTAAAGTTTTAACATTCTGAATATAGTTATTTAGGAGGAAAAATAGCTTCCTACTATGAAATTGTCCTCTGCAGTAGCATAAACAGGAGGGAGCTAACCAAAAAAGCTTTTCCATTAAAGAAGAGGAATTAAATAAGGGAAACCTCTTCCTTTTGGATAAAACAGACACTATAAAGAGCAGCTGATAATAAAATCATTTACTAAGTTTTCATCCAAAGTAGCAAATCTCAATGTAGAGGGATAGGAGGGAGTAGGTGGTTTCAAGATGCCTCTTCCCATCTAGTCCTTATTGGAAGGCCAATACCCCTGCTCGTGTTGAGAATCACTGCAAATGAGAGGCACTATTAGGATGAAAATGTGTCAAATTTCTTTAGTGTGATGGGACAGAAAAAAAGATGCAAATCATTGGTTTAGAGCATCTGTACCTAATAATCTTTCTCACTACAAAATTATATTTTTCATATCATGTAATTGTGGGTTCTAGTCACCCTTGCTTCAATGAAGTGGTGTTCAAATCTCTCTTTGCAAGTAAGTGGAAATTATAATGATTATTATTAGGCACAAAACAGAAAAGTAAACAAGTCTGC
Organism: Pteropus alecto; assembly: GCF_000325575.1. NCBI lineage: Eukaryota > Metazoa > Chordata > Mammalia > Chiroptera > Pteropodidae > Pteropus > Pteropus alecto. The sequence goes on along the minus strand of NW_006441955.1, from coordinate 36,385,124 downwards.
TGTTTGATTAGTGTCCTATTATTCTGGTAAAACCTTGGCGATCCTGAAATCCTTCAGGCCTGAGTTATTCTGGACAGTTAAATATTCCAGATTGCAGAAGTATTACCTTATAAATTACCAATTTTTATTTTATAATTTGTTGTAAGATTTTTTGAAGTATACCATCTTCTTTGCTTAAGAACAGTGTTTTAAACTATAAAATAATACACAGTTATTGAAAAGACTTCAATAACCCAAAATATAAGTTAACGAGTTCCTTCCCTTACCATTCCCCACTCCTATTTCCCAGGAGGTAACCACTATAAAACAACTTGGGGTGTATCCTTCTAGATCTCTTCAGAACACCTAAAAATTTTACGCATAACTGTACGCACAAACTGGAGTAAACAAGAGGGAGATCTTGCGGTACATTCAGTTCTGCAACTTGCTTTTTACACTAATAGACTGAATAGTCTTTTAAGTTTAAATATCCTGGTATACCTGACTTATTTGAACACCATATTCCACAGTATTTTTTCAACATTTCCTTATTGACAGGTACTTTTAGGCTGGAAACTATTTTACCTGTTTTTTTGTAATATTTTTATCTTTTCTTTTATTGTCATTTCACACTGCCATTACTGTATCACCAACAGCATTTCTTCTTCTCACTTCTATTGGAAAACTTGGAAACCAGAGAACTTACTATGCTAGAATTGAGATCAAATTAAAAATTAAATGAGGAAAGTTTTCACTGCTCACATGTGAATATAATTTTGATTGCTATTTTAACTTCTCAGAGGTCTTTAATGCTTCTAGATTCTTGAGGGGTAAAGCTCCCAGATCACAGGTGAAATATCACTATTATTACTAATATACTAATAGGTTCTGTTTATATTCTCAAATGGAAAATACTTTATTTAAAAAAAACCAGAGGAAGCAAATGAATCAGGAAATTAGCATGATGCCATTATTTCAGTAAATGTCATAATAGTATGTGCATCATTACAAAAATATTATAATCTATCCATCACACTTGTCTAATTCCATCCCTATACTCAGTCAGTTGATTACATAAACCACTACTACTATAGTAGATGCTTGTGGTTTTTGTTTTAATTAAAAACTACTGGGGTGACACTGATTAACAAAATCAACATTCAACAATAAGTTGTATATATATTGCACTGTGTTTTCACCATCTAGTTAGATTTCCTTCTGTCACCAAATATTTGACCCCTTTTACCTCTATCTCACCCCAGCCCCTCTTCCCTCTGGTAACCACTAATCCATTGTCCATGGCCATGAGTCTCTGTTTGTTTGTCATGTTTGTTTGTTGTTTTCAGTTTTATATCCTACATGTGAATGAGTTTGTTTGTCATGTCTGTTTGTTGCTTTCAGTTTTATATCCTACATGTGAATGACATCATATGGTTTTCAATTTTTTGTTTGACTTATTTCGCTTAACATGATTATCTCAAGATCTATCCATGTTGTCACAAATGGCATTTTATCTCTTCTTATGGCTGAGTAATATTCCATTGTACATATGTACCACAGATTCTTTATTCAATCATCTATTCTAGGATACTTTGGTTCCTTCCATGTTCTGGCCACTGTGAATACTGCTACTATGAACACTGGGGTGCATGTATCTTTGTGGATAAATGTTTTCAGATTTTTTGAGTAAATACCCAGAGAGGGATTGCTGGATCATATGGTAATTCAATTCTTAGTTTTTTGAGGAACTTCCACACTGCTTTCCATAGTGGCTGTACCAATTTATATTCTCACCAGCAGTGTATAAGGGTTCCTTTTTCCTCACAACCTCTCTAACACTTGTTATTACTTGACGATAGCCATTCTAACAGGTGAGAGATGGTATCACATTGTGGTTCTGATTTGTATTTCTCTAATAGCTAGTGAAGTTGAGCATCTTTTCACGTGTCTGTTGGCCATTTGTATGCCTTCTTCGGAGAAGTGTCTGTTCAGGTCCTCTGATCATTTTTTAACTGGATTTTTTTACTGTTGAGTTGTATGAGTTCTTTGTATACTTTGGTTATTAGGTTCTTGCCAGAGGTGTTGTTTGCAAATATATTCTCCCATTTGGATGGCTGCCTCTTTGCCTTGTTGACAGCATTTTAGTTACAGTCCCACTCATTTATTCTTGTTTTTATTTCCCTTGCCTTGAGATCAAATTCATAAAACTCTCTCTAAATCCAAGGTCCATGAATTTAGTATCTACATTTTCTTCTATGAAATTTATTTTCAGGTCTTATATTCAAATCCTTGATCCATTTTAATTTTGGGGTATGGTGACAGACAACAGTTTAGTTTCATTCTTTTGCATGTGGCTTTCCTTTCTTCATTGTATGATTTGGGCTCCTTTGTTGAAAATTATGTGTCCATATATATGGGAATTTACTTCTGGACTCTCAATTCCATGTGTTTTTCTGCCAATACTATGCTGTTTTGATTATTGTCACTTTGCAGTATAATTTGAAGTCAAGCACAGTGATACTTCCAGGCATTCCCCCCGCCCCCCAGGATTGCTCTGGGTATTCACGGTCTTTCAATTTCTTTGTATCTTCTTCAATTTCTTACAATAGTGTCTTATAGTTTTCAGTGTATAGGTCCTTCATGTATTTCGTTAGGTTTATTCCTAGGGATTTTATTCTTTTTGTTGCAATTGCAAAAGGAATTATTTTCTTTCATTTATTTTTCTGAAAATTCATTATTAGAATAAAAAATGCTATGGATTTTTGAGCACTGATTTTTTTATCTTGAAACCTTACTGTATTTTTTTGTTATTTCTAAAAGTGCTTTAGTGGAGTCTTTATGGTTTTATAGAGAATATCATATCATCTGCAAAAAGTGACAATTTGACTTCTTCATTCTCTATTTGGATGCCTTTTATTTCTTTTTCTTGTCTGACTGCTCTCACTAGGACTTTCAATATTATATTGAATGGACACGTGTGGTTTAATAACTCAAATACTCCCTTCCTTCTGTGAGCCACTACCGTAATTTTTTTGTGTGCAACTATTCCTCCCCCATCATTAGCTATAAAAGTCATTCTCATTTTCTCATCTTGGTGAACTGTTCAGGATAAGCATATAACCTAACCAGGGTCAGCATGACAAAAGGAGACCTTTGCTGGAATTTCTAGAGAAAGGAAGCTGGTACGAGCTTGTACTCTGCTTTCCCTCTATCCCCTTCCTCTCCCTTCCTTTACTTCCTTTCTTCCCCTTTTCCTTTCCTCTCACCTCCCCCAAATGAATAACAGAGAAGACCATCATTCTTCCCCAGGATGTGAGGGTATGAAGATATGAAATATAGAACTAAGGGGGAACAGAAAGGATGGTACTGAATGGAACCTGAGGACAATGGCAACAAGGGAAAACAGAGCCCAGAAATGGATGGCTGGACACATTTGACTCCAGAATCAAAATATGCCTAGATTTTTTAGTTATGTGTGCCTGTTCAGGTTGGATTTTCCATCATGTGGAATATGAAGAATCCTAACGCCTATTGTTAGAATTTTATATTGATATCTAGTCTTTGGACTCCAAGTATCATTTTTATTGAATAATTTCAACAAAACTACTTGTCAAGTTGTGGTCTAACAATGATTTTCTGCTTGAACAAAATCTTAAGATCAATTCCATTTATTTTAAGACTAAAACCATCCCTTTAAAACTTTTATCTTCTAACACATTTTCCAAAATTACTTTCATCAACAATATATATGATTTTTAACAGAAAGAAACTCAGCACAGCACATTCAATTTCCAAGTCTTAGAAACTGAAGAAATCTTCAATGTTTTGGGAAGATTACTAAAGCAAAAAAAACAAAAACAAAAAAAACAAAAAACAAAAAACCATGAAGTACAGAATTTCTATCTGGGTTATTTCTTTTTCCTGGCATTTTGCTTTCTGATTCTAGGGTTTTGATTATCTTTCTGGAATGAAAGCTACTCGTAATCTAGTTAGCTAATATTCCTTGTGGTACCAGGCAACGATTTAATTAAATCGATCATTAAAACAAGCTAGTTACATAATTCAATCTAATTCTGATGAAAAACAGAATTTAGCCTCTGGTATAGCACATTTACCTAACATCCAACTTTTTACTCATGTAATTTCACTTCTGAGAATTGAAAAAAATTTTAACTTACCTCAATTGTTTTGCATAGTTCTGTTCAATTTCTATCCTCTCTTTAACAAATTTGGCATATCTTTCCAAGAAGTCAATTCCCCATTGGGTATGCTTGTCTAAGCTGTCGAACTGATCCTAGAAAAAGAAAATAAAAGCACACTGAAAAGTCTAAAATTTTATCCACAAATGTTTTAACCAGCTTCTGATATTTGTCCAGAGAGTCAAAGAGGTACAAAAGGAAAGACCTAGGCTCTTCTGCTGTTCTCTACCCATCTCATCCTTTAAGACCTAGAGAGAAGTAGGTTCATCAGCATAAATCATACTACTATATGCCTGGATGCTATTACACCTGAGGTTTCCCCTGGCTGCAACACCCTCTCCTGTCAACTTTTCGCAATTAACTCTTATTCCTCCTTTGAGATTCAATTGAAGTACTATGTCCTCCAGAAAATGGCCCTAAACTCTCAGATTGGGTAAGTGGTCTTTGTCTGGGTCCCCAAGGCTCCCTAAAAATTACTCTTATTTACTTACAATACTACGCTGACGGCAGGAACCATGTATTATTCAACTCTGAACTCCCAAGGCATAAGCATCCTGCCTGGCACCACAACAAGCACTCGATGAAGATCTGTTTAGCTGAACACAGTCAAATATAACTAGGTTCAAATTCTGGGTTCTGCATTTAGCAGATGTCTGATGTTGGGCAAGTAAGTTACTAATAAGGCTCTTTGAACTTTTCCCCCCTTAAAATGGGAGTCCCATCACCCACCTCAATAGGATTAGGTTGGTGTCATTAAGTGTCCTGCAATGCAGTAAACACAATATTAACACATAATAAAGTATCGTTGTCCCACAAGCCTGTTTCAATCCTCAAAAAATATTCCCTTCCACCTGTTGCCTGAGAAACCTTCATTCCCTATCCCTTAAAAGTAATCTCCAAATTGACTAATAACTTGGTATTCTCTCCCTCTCCCATACTGAAAGTCTATAATGCTGACAAAATATTCAAATATCCCTTTCTACATCTCTAGCTGTTTTTTCCTAAATAACCCATGGTTTGATCACATTTTTATTTACAAATGAATTATTTTCAAGTATTTGCTTTTAATCTCTTTTCCTGTCTATATTTTCTTAAGTCATTTAAAAATTCTACTGGTAAAGGCAAATTCTCTCCAAACAGCAGAGACAGAATTTCATCTGGCTTTCACAGTTTGGTATTACTATTCTAATTCTACTGTTTCATGCACTTTTCATCATTTGGCTTCCAAAGTAGACTTGAAAACAGCAAGAGAATGAACTACTCAGTAAACTTAATTGAAATATTGATACTACTTCCTATTATAAATTGGAATTCTCTTTTAAATCAAAAAACTTTCAATAAAATATTTGAAAAAAAGAACAGTCTGAAGCTGAAACAATCATCCTTCATTTTTCTAAAATACTTCAAAAGTTTCTTCCATCTTCATCAAATTTTACATTATACTTTATCTTCTAAATGAAATCTCCAAATTTTTATTACAAACTCCTCTCACATCAGTAAAAAATCTGAACACATACCTCTATTATATGTATATTTATTTATAAATTATATATGCTTCACTATTATGTAATTATGAAATCCACAAAAATAGAAATTTTAGAAGAAATGAAAATGAAATAAGCATTATTTTAAAATAGTTACTTATTTAACAAACAAAAGCCTTTGAGCCATGACTTTTTAAAATATTAACAATTTTAGTGGGTACAATGACTTGACTATGCTTCATTATATGTTTCATTATTTCTAAGATCTTGGTTAATTCTTAGAGGCAAAATAATCTGAAGGCCTTGGTTCTTAAACTGTGACATTGTTTTTAGTGGCTGTCACAGCTGGGGACTAGTAAAGTGTCACATTTCTTATTTTTAGATAACTTATAGAAGTTCGAGGCTCTTTTCTCCTTATCTCAGTGGATCATCCTGTGTGCTCTAACTTTAAAGAATCCTGCTTTAAATTATAAGTTATCCTTTACCTGATCTATATCAAGTCCTCCCTACCCTACTGATATGTTCTTGCTATTTTTCGTTATCTTTACCTTCTCTTGTATCCATATAAAATTCCAGTTTTCTACTTAAGTTAATCGCCTTCTAAAGTAAATTAAAAATACATGGCTCCAAATTTACATATTCCCCTTGGTCTATTTCAAGCACTTTCAGGATTCCCAGAAACAATTAAATCATCTAAAGAATTTGGTATCTAAGACCTGTGTCAGACTGTTTTAAGAAATTAAATATCATTCCTATATTCTCCGATACTCAAAATCATTCATCCTGTAATTTCACTGGACAGAACCTTAGACTATATCTATATATGAACTCTCCAAAAAGTACACTTCAAGTTGGTCACCATAACAAATACATAAAAGCTCAACTAATTGGAATACTGAAAAACTATGGTCAAATTTTATTTTTCAGTTACTGAAGGTTAAGTTACAAACTATAAAATCTCCTTGGATACAATTTTAATTTTTAATGTTGATTTCTAAAATATTCAAAAATATCAATGGAAGCTGTACAAGCTGAAAACATTGGAGAAGCCCAATAACTGAGATATTTATATTTGACTACAGTTTTAACACACTTTTTAAGTAAACAGATTCCAAATAAAAGCCAACTAAAAAATACAGTAATCAGCATTTAAAGGCAGATATACACATTTGACTACAAGTGAAGCAAAGTTCTCGGCTTTGTAACCATTTTGAGAAAAAAATATTTGACTTGAAAAAAAGTACCTCTAAAAGACAGAAGTCTTGAAACAGAAAACTTTAAATATTATCATTATATAGCCATATTATAAATTAATTTTTGCCTCAAACAGTAAATCCACAAATAAAATTACAAATAAGGATTTATGTTGCACAGACTTAATGTTATGACATTTAAAATACAAAATAAACTTTTTAAAGTGAATATATCCTCAAGATTTTACATCTTCATAATAAAACAAAATATGAAGCTTGGCCCAGTTCAAAATGCTTGCATCTCTTTTAATAGCAAGCTTTCTCTTAGATCTGCAGTTGGGCTCAATGCATTCAAGCTTCAAGACAAGCTTTGTAATTTTAGCCTTTTTGTAGAAAATCAGCTTAGTCCGCCCACCATAACCATTCTGCTTCCTGCCATACAAAAAATGCCACTTTCCCTGCGCATACAAAAAATCCTTGCCCTTCTTGTATTGTGTCACTTTGTGGGGTTGGTGTTTGCCACACTTCTTATAGAAAGTTTGGCAGGTTTTAGGAACATTCACCATGTTTGTGAGAGTGCTACTGGCAAGGAAAACCAGAAGAAATATTTTTTAAGATATATTTAATCCACTGAATAACATTACCTAGGTTTTCAACTAGACATACTAATTACATTAATATATTACATTAAGAAATTACATTAGTACATTAAGAAAGACTGTAAAAATTACAAACTCTAAATATTCAAAAGTGGGTGATTTAAAGATTGAAAAGAAGTGAGCACAGGAACTAATTTAGCAATATTTCTACAAATAAGGCAAAGTATATAGTAAGAGATACAAACAAGATTCATACTTGAAATGTTAAAACAGTCAGTGAACAAATGTTTTAATTCTGTAATTTTACTAGATATTTTACTTTTTCTCTAAGCAGAACTCGACAAAAACAGATCAATTTTAAAACTGCAAGAAAACTTCACCATAAAATTGGTCTTGGTCTCATTACTCTGAATCCAAGAAACATTAGATAACAAAATAAAAGTTTTTCATTTTTATATACCAGTTTCCAAACAATTAATCAAATACCTTCCTTCATTTGCTCACAATGATTTTAGTATTTTTATAAGATGCAATGACTTAAATGTTAAAACTTCATCACACAGCCTAGCAAATACAAGGCACTTATTTGCTGATTGAATAACCATTCTATCTGTATAGTACTTCTATATTTACCAAGTATTTTCATGTATCTTAGCAGATGTCACCTACAAAACTCTACTGATTAGGCATTTTACAAATGAGAAAACCAAGTTTCTGACATTATGAAATTCAACCAATGTTTTGACTCTAAACCTCATTTTTTTACTACTACAATACACTATTATTTGGTTTTTAAAAAAAAAAAAGCTTAGTAATTAATGCTTATTAGTAAATAATGGTTCCAGACCCTTCATTTTGTAAATATGGAAGCTGATAGTCAGAATGCTTAAGTGATGTGCCCATAGCTGGCTAGCAACCAAAACTGGATGGGGGCTAGATAGAGTCTCTCTTAAAATTACTGTCAGTTTTATATTTTTAGAATGCAAATGAATAACTGTTGTGAATAGTTATTAAAAATGGTGTACCTCTTCTACTAAGAGAGAAAGATAAGGCTAAAAAGACTGTCGGTCACCGGAGAGTTTTGATGAAAGGAACAAATCAAAAATCTCAGAGTCAGAAATTACCTAATACAAACACACACCGAATACTTAAATTCTGTTTACAACATTCTTGGTAAGTCACACAGTCTTTCTTTAGTGACCATACCATTAGTGATCAAAACAAAAACTCTAGAAGCATGAGAAGATGGCTGGAGACTGATAAACGGTTTTTACTACCACAAAATAAAGTAGAAAGCTCTTAATTCAAATAAGAATCAAAATCATAAAAGCCTTAGGTCTTCAAAGGTAATACTCTCCAATCTCTTTAGGTTCAAAGCCTGAGATCACACTTCTCCCTAATCTATTCCACCTTGGACTATGGAAAATGTTGAGGAAAGGCCCAAGACAAACTAAAGTGAAAGAATCTAAGCAGTACTCTAAAATTATGAATTAGAAATAAATGAGATTAAGTCATCAAAATAGGAAACTTATCTTCATTTCACTATTCTACCTGTAGCACTGTAGCATTGCTCTTATTTCTATGGATTTATTATAGATTGCTAGCTGAGTCTAACTTCTTCCATCTCTTTGCCTTAATTATCCATCCCCCACCTCGTTTTCCAACCAATTCGTTTTTACCACAGTTTCTGTGCAATGCATCTCCCATTTCATTATCTCATATTTAAATTAAAGAAAGCTCTCATTTTTCCTTCCTTTAAATGTTTTTTTTTTTTTTAATTTATAAAGTGTTTAGAGTTACTTTACCTTATTCATTTGGGAACACAAAGAAAACATTTTAAATTAAAGCTGGCAACAACACCAACTTAAGTCCACACTAATCAGTATAAATCAAATGAATTATATGCTGCTCCAAGGGTCTACTATATAATAATGTTAATAAATACTATATTTACTCAATCTTCTTACTTTTATCTTTTATGACATCTTCAATGTAGTTCAATTTTAAAAACTACTTTATGTATCATAAAATGTTATAATTTTTTTAGAAGTCACTATTTAATATTCAATTCTTGTTTTTCTAATTACTTTGACACAGACTTGCATCCAAATGAAGTCCCAATAAAGTACTTCTGGTAAATCACAAGGGTCACAATTGTTTTAAAAGACTTTCTTCTCTAAAAAGCAGAATAATGACTTTGCTGTCCTAGTTTGGGCTTACTCTTTGACTCTGATTTTCTGCCAAAGTTTCTCTAGCACTTCTGAATACCAAAGTACTGCCAAAAACATTTTTAAGATCTAACACAAATGACTTTTCTCATTCTTTGATTCATATAGGGCTGTAGAAACTTTTTCTTTTTGTTTAAGTCTCATGGAGCTAAGAAATAAATTTATATTTCAGGGTCAAGAACATCTACCCCCAAAGTAAGTTGAGGAATATTTTAAGTTTTAAAAAATCAATTTAATTATTTGGATTTGTTTCCTCATGGTTCTGTTTTTAAAAGACAGATGCAAATGTGAATATGTAAACTCGCCTGACATTTTTTAGTTTTTAATTAAAAATTTTAAGTAAATTTTAAATTAAGTTCTTAGTGACTTCAAAATCTATCCAGATGATCCTTCCAATACCCTACAATGTAGTTTTTACTTCTCCTCCTATGACTTTCTCCTCTGCTCTACCTCAGCAACTTGCTCCAATGGTCATTTCCATTGTCATTAGCAATAACTGAACACCCCCCACTTCCTCCCAATAAATTTCAAGAATCTCATTTTCAGGTAGCTAGCCCTGCCTGTCAACTCACTCTAGTACCCTAAGGCCAAAATTTTTTTTGACCCCATAGAGACCTCGATCCACTGATCCTGACACATTATTATTAATATCTCTCACTCCTCTCCTGTCTTCATTTCCACCTTTACACAGCTTGAATAATGAGGCATCTTTATAACCACTTCTTGCAAATGGCCTCACTCCCCTTGCCCTCTCTTGCTTTGCCAAATTTCAACCCTAGTTTTATATTCAACTCTTCACCCCACACCCCTTTCCATCCTGTTGAAGAAAGATGAAAAGAAAAATAAATAATTAATTAAAATGCATGGAGGTAGGGTGGGTGGGAGGAAGGAAAGACAGAAGAGAAGATGGATGGACAAACTACACTGACTGGTCATACTTTGAAGTTTGTGCCTATTAACCTAATAGGCTTTAATGCCTAACCTATTTGCTATCTATCCCATTATCCTAGCCAACTATCTCATACCTTCTTTCAACTTAAACTTAAACCACCTCCTATCCATCTCACTCTCAGCCAGTACTCTTAACTTTCCTCCTTCAGTAAAGAAGCAATCAGAATTTCTCACTCTCCAACTCTATTTTTACCACAAACACCTACATGCTTTTATTCTGCTTTCCTGCCTATCGCTTTGGGTAAACTGTCCACAACCCCAGTGCTTCTGCTTACTTGAAGAACTAGTGCTGTTTCAAGTTTAGCTGTTAAAATGTTTAAGACCCTAAGCCTGTATATGCTTGACATATTCCAGGAAGAAGCAAACTCACAGCTGAATGAACAGAGAGAAGAGTAGCAGAAGTTGAAATGGAGGTGTGGATCGCATGTGCTTTATCTTCCACTGTAGGGGCTTAGCTTGAACCATGAGATCCCTGTTGCAGACTATAAAAACACTGTCCCACAAGCCCTCCCCCTTGCTTCCTTCTAACAGGGTTAGAAACAGAACATCAAAGCTGTCAATGCTGCTCCATGAACAGGAATATGGGATGGACTGACTGAAAATATCGAGCAGAAACTGGCTAGGTGAGGTATAGAGCAGGGGTCGGGTCCCCAACACCTGGAACTGGGGTTGGAACCAGGCTAATCAGCAGGAGTTAAGTGGCAGGTCAGCAAGTGAAGCTTCATCTGTATTTGCAGCCACTCCCCAGTGCCATAGCATCACTGCCTCAGCTCCACCTCAGATCCAATTCAGATCATCAGGGATTAGATTCTTATAGAAGCACGGTCCCTAGCGCCAAGAAGGCTGGAGACCGCTGGTGTAGATCACCGTAATAGTGACTGTCAGGAGGGAAAGTCAGCCTGAGTATCAGTAGGAATACAAAATAAAGATGGAGATATAATGGACATAAGGGATTATCATAGTAATGTCATTTTGGCTACTGCATGCTGGAGCAGTGATCAGATTAAGAAACTTTGTGGTATCCATTAAAAAGACAGAGAGAGAGGGTGTTTAACATGGAGAGGGTATAGAACTGCATAGTCAGCATTCTGACTGGAAATTTGTTTCTGGTTCCGCTGACCCTATCTGGCAGAAAGGGCTCTCTCTGGCATTAAACTGATGGAAAACATAAAACTTATCTATGTTTTACATCATTACAACCTGAAAGTATTTCCCAAGCAGGGTAGTGTGGTAGGCTCCACACTACCACAGAAAGCTTTTACTACAGTGGCCGTGACACATAGTACTCATTAAGGTAGTTTCTACGGACCTGTGCCCTTGTACAGAACCTTAGGTCCTCAATGAAAAATTTATAGCAATGTTCTCTGAAGATCATCAAGCTAGATCTGGAAGGACTGTAGTGCCCTCTAAATACATAATGCTAGGGAAACAGGCTCCCCTGTGCTGAAACAGGTCAGTGGCTGATTGGGATGTGATCTATGCACTCAAAATTGAGGTGCTGTGAGAGGGAATCCATTCCCAAGCACCAAAGATAGTGCTACTGTCAGAGATAAAAAAAAAAAAAGAAATTCCTCCTGAACCGTATACTCTGTTTCTTACAGGAAATTCAGCTCCATTATAACCTTACAGAAAAATCATTAAAAATGTAGTCTATAGTTGACTGAAACATCATTATGTGGCACATGACTACTTTGGATGTCTCATATATAAGTGGAATCATACAGTATTTTATTTGTCTTGTTACTGGGTTATTTCACTTAGCATAATGTTTGCAAGGTTCTTCCATATTGTAGCATATGTCAGTTTCCTTCCTTTTTAAAGCTAAATAATATTCTGTTGTATGTGCATACCATTTTGCTTATCCAATTCATCTGTCAATAGACACTTGGGTTGCTTCTACCTTCTGTGTATTATGAAAAATGCTATGAACGTAGATGTACAAATATCTCTTTAATCCTCTTCTCATTTAGAAAAAAAAAGTGCAGCCTGTTGGCAGCATTCATTTAGTATCACACATAGGAATGCTACGTTTTCTAGGATTTGACACTGAGATAGCACTACTGAAATGCTATCAATAGAATGATGTCATTTGTTTCTAAAGACTATCAATATACTAGACCGATGCAAAAATAATAAAAGCGAGATATTTCATGGCAAACTTTGAGAGTAAAGTTAGGACTGTAATCTGTGAGTTATCTTGGGGCAAATGCTGCAGCCACAAGTGCCACCAGCGAGTATTCTCATGGCATACACAGAAAGGGTTAAAACCCTGCTTTAAATTCTTTTGGGTATACACCCAGAAGTGGAATTGCTGAATCATACGGTAATTCTATGGTTAATTTTTGAGGAACTGCCATACTGATTTTACAGTGGCTGTACCATTTTACATTCCCACCAACAGTGCACAAGCGTTCCAATTTCTCCACATTCTTGCCAACACTTGTTATTTTCTGATTTTTCTGATACAGCCATCTTAATGGGTATGAACTGGTGTCTCATTGTAGTTTTGATTTGCATTTCTGTAATGATTAGTGATCTTGAACATCTTTTCATGTGCTTACTAGCCATCTGTAGATCTTCTTTAAATAAATGTCTCCGCAAGTCCTTTGCCCACTTCTTAATAGGGTTCTTTGTTGTTGTTGAGTTGTAGGAATTATTTATATATTCTGAATGCTAATTCCTATTCAGATATATCATTTGCAAACATATTCTCCTAGTCTGTGGGTTGCTTTTTCACTATATCATATTGTTCTTTAATGCATGAAAGTTTTAAATTTCGATGAAGTCCGATTTATCTTTGTTTTGTGGTCCGTACTTTTGGCGTCATATACAAGAAATCACTACCAAATCTAATGTCATGAAACGTTCCTCTATGTTTTCTTCTAAGAATTTTATAATTTTAGCTTTCACATTTAGATCTTTGATTCATTATTCATTTTGAGTTAATTTTTTACATGTTGAAGGTAAAGGTTCATCTTCATTCTTTGACGTGTGACCCTCCAGCTTTCCCAGAACCATTAGTTGAAAAGATCCCATTAAATGGTCTTGGTGCCTTTGCTGAAAGTCACTTGATCATATATGTGAAGATTTATTCTGGACTTTCTATTGTTTACCATACTATAGCTGTGTAACAAGTTTGAAATCAGGAAGAGTAACCTCCTCAAGCATGTTCTTCTTTTTGAAGATTATGCTGGCTATATGGTTGACTATTCCCCTGAGGACCCATATCAATTTTGGAATTGATTTTTCTATTCTGCAAAAAATTTCATTGTGATTTTGAATTACACTGAATCTGTAGGTCACTTTGAGTAGTATTAAAACCTTAAAAATATTAAGTCTTCCAATCCATGAACATGGATGTCTTTGTCTCAATTCTTCAGCAGCATTCTGTAGTTTTTGATGGATAAGTCTTTCATCTCCTTGATCATTTATTCCCAAATTTTTTATTCTTTTTGATGCTATTATAAATGGAATTGTTTTCTTAATTTCCTCAGATTGTTCATTGTTAGTGTATAAAAATCCAATTGATTTCTGCATGTTGATTTTGTACCCTACAATTTCAATGAATGTATTAGTTGTAAAAGTTTTTTGTGGAACCTTTAGTATTCTTTATCTATAAGATCACATCACCTGCAACCAGAGATAATTTTACTTCTTCCACATGAGGAAAGATTGAAGAAATAAAATGGAGTCACTATGGTCAAGCCGCTAAATTTTTAAAATTAAGTAGGATGAGCTATGAGGAAACAATTCTTGCTTTTACCTAAGAACTTAAACTTTTTAATTTTTTAATTGTGCCTGGAGATATCTAGATATATTAACCCTACAGATAACCCTCTCATAATCCTCTGAAGAACTTAGAAAAGTATGTTTATGTGGCCAGACTACCTGGCACCCATTATCCAGACTGTGTGACATCTAGCTGATGACCATTCTGAACTAATCCAAGGGTTTAGAATGGAGGATTGATTTCTTCTCAAGAATGTGACTTTTATTATAAAAACTCTCATCTTTCCTTTCTTCTTTGGAACACGCTAGGTATTAGGTATTAGGTATTGCCTAGTTGCCATCTCGATTTATAAATTCAATGACCCTTAAATAAATCTCTGTCATTTATTTCTATCCAAAGCTTCCTGACTCTTCTGTGCTCAGTAGACACTTTCAGGTTTGGGTATCTTTTTCCGCATAATTGCTCTGGCTAGAACTCCCAACACAATGTTGAATAGAAGTGGCAAAAGCAGGCATCCTTGTATTGCTCTTAGAGGGAAAGGTTTCGATCTTTCACCACTAAATCTGTTAGCTATGGGTAAGCAGATAAATCTTAAACTGGGTCCTGAAAGATAGGTAGATTATGGACACCTAGAAGAAATGCATTTCAAGAGAAAAGAACTACATAATCATAAGCAGGAAGAGAGAAAAGAAAGTAATTTTTTAACACTTCTGTTAAAATCAGCCGAGATCAAAAAGGACAAATTCTCTCTATCCTTGTCAACCAATCAAATCATATGATACACAAGATACAGAAATCCCTGTGTGTTGCCAATCTACAAATTCTACTGAGCAAGATGTATATTACTAACTAGTGATAAAACCCTGTGAAATGCAACAGCATAAACTCCTCTTGCATTTGGAAAATGTCTTTCTGGGTTCAATATAGAGACTATCTTTTTTTAAAAGTGGCCATCTTTTCAGAAAGAAAAACATCAGGCTAATTTCTGAATTTCACTACGTAGTTCTTTGGTTAGTCACACTTGAAGGTTTTTCTTAAGCTACAAATTTCTAAAGAACAGATCATGTATAAAGCTTGATATAAAATACTTTCAGAAAGGCAACAAATTTTTAAAACTCTTATTCTGTATGCCTCTAAAGTAATTAAATTCACTAAAGTTCTTTTTTATGAATATTCAAATGTAAAAGTTTATGCAGTGCTTTTTAAAATTATATAATTTTCTTTTTATTGCAAAATGTATCAAACCTGTAAGAGTATATGCAATGAATATGTACAGTTTCTACTAACAAAACCATATATTTTCTGTATTTATTTCATTTAATACTAAAATACTAATTTTAATACAAGTATTACTTATTTTGGCATTTACTTCATTTAATATTAAAATATCAGTTTTAGTACCAGTACTTTAAAGTATTCAGAATTCAGTAGCTCCTTTTAAAAAACCAGTGAAACTAAAGCATTTAAAATACAGATTATAAATACATTTTATAAATATAAAATTAAATATATTACAAAATGGCAAATATAAATATAAATTTAAAAAATGTGAATGTGAAACATATATGGTTATTTTAACATAAACTAACATGTAACAACGCATTCTAAAATGAACTATACTGTACATACACTGGTGACCATTTAATGACAAAATCTCAAAATAAAATTTCATCAGACCTTTTTTAAAGTAATCTTCCACTGCAAGAGCCAATAGATCATTTTTACTATGCATATTCTCACGCAAAGTTTTCCAGTATGTGCTGATACCCTCTCTGAAGAGAGCAGTGAGGACACAGCTACAAGCTAACACTACATATTTTCTTCTGGCAATTTACCCTTCAAGTAATCTCATGTCTTGCAAACTTCTGAGAAAATCTTTTAACAATCTTTTGTTTTCTTAACAGGAACTTTTTTACTGATAGAGAGCTATAGCTATTACTTCAAACTAACATTTTTGGTTTGGTCTTTATCTCCTTTAATTTCATCATGTAGAGAGACAGAAGTTCCAACACGGTGACCTATATCATTTTCCGTACTTTCATGTTCATATTCTACTTATTCAGAAAGTCTGTGAATTAAATTACAATTATTCCTGCTACGGAGCTATAGTTTCTTCCTCTTGAAATGTATGGGGTTATAGAACAGTGACCTTTGTTTAAAATTCTAATCTGGGCACACCTCAAGATGCAAATGATTCAGATTTTTGAAATTCCAAAATAACTACATTACACCCATAAAAATAGTGGTAACATCAATACATTAAAATAGCACGTGGTATATCAGACCAAACATCAATACTGCAACTATGCACAAATAGTATGTTAATGTTGTCTGTGTTCACTTAAAAGATCTATTCAGCTTTCAGTAAACTAAAAGCTTTAAGTATAGGATCTATTTATAATTCTTTGCATCGCACACCTACCTCACTATCATTTACTAGCTCTTGATCTCTGAGCCTCAGGCTCCACAGTTGTAGAACTAGATTCTAAAGTGAGAACATTAAGTGAAACTTAAATAAAGCATTCAACACAGTGCTTTAGCATTGGTGGCTATTATTATTCATTCATTTAATTCAACAAGTGAATGAATGTTGAGCTTGACACTTGAGATACAATGTGTATTAATCAAATAATCACAAATTCTCCTTCATTTCTATTGGCTAGTACTCCCAGAATAATAATTAAGTACAGTAATGATAGTTAACAATTTTTAGTGGTCAGATTCATATATGTGAAACTGAATTAACATTCAGGTTTCATGTCTTCAAAGGAGCTCAATATACAAATGTTGTAGTTACAAAAAAAGTTAAAGGATGATTGTTCTCTGCAGGAGTCCTTTAAAATATTATGCATTCTTAGCACAATTAAAATGATTTTATTGATCTAAAATAAATTTACATACTATCACACAAATCTAGAACTTGAACCCAGGGTCATTTAGTGGTTACTTAAGGGTAAAGCCAGGACTACAGTTAACTACCCTAAATCTAATTTTCTTTATATTATACTCTTTTGCCCTGGCTTGGATCTCCTGGTCATTCTGCTCTCATCATTGTCCTTGCTACCTACTATTCTACCACTGTTCCTCTGTCCTCACAGCAACAACACAATACATATTTGTGGAGTTGACATTTTATTCTTTGTCCTGAGACCAGAGAACATGATTAGCAAAAAGGAGAGTGAAGAACAGAGCCAATTTTTATGTATATGCATTCATATTTTAACATGAAAATTATCTAAAACAGTGCAAAGCATCCCTTTACGTAGTCTGATTTATTGGCTTTTTTCTGCCGAGCTCATTTTTCCAAATACTCTAGTCTCTTTCCTTTTCCCCTGTTTTAGACTCAATCTACTCCATAAGTACAAGTTTAAGTATGAAATCTAATCATAGGCCTTTATGGCTAGAAGAGACTTCAAAGATCAGCCTATTTACAGATGAGGAAACTGAAGCCTAGAGATTAAACTATTTGCCCAAGGTAACAGAGCTGAGTAACAGAGCTGAATCAAGGATCCAGATGTCTTAATTGGTTTTTCCTGTTTTGCGCCTTCAAATCAGTTCACTTAGTTAAGTAAATGCTCTCAGACTGTATTATTAAAGAGAGCAAATGGGGTTCCTGGCTGTAATCTAATCTGAAGAGATACTTAGTTGTTGGTATATTCATGAGAATAATTCCCAAGAGTGACCTCATACTACTTTTAGCATTTATTTATGTTTTAAATACTGAGATAATTTAACTATATCTGTAGATGCTCTGTCACATTTTGGAAGAAGCAGAAGTGGTACAGATAAATTTCATGGTTTATTTTCAGAGTGGTACTGGAAAGTCTTAATATTTAGAATTAAAAACTATAATGTTAGTATTAAAGTAAATTTTTATATGGCAGATAGAGAAGTATTGCACATCAATCAGAAGAGTCTCTAAGATTCAAATCAGGAATATTCAGAAAATATGCACGATATGTGCTCAGGATTCAGATTATCTATTTTGCAGATGTGCTAAGAATGGTACATCTCACCTCAATAGGTGAAATGTACTAAGAACAGTAGTATGCCAGGATCTGTAGTGTTGGCCGGAACTAGGAAGCAGTCTTAAAGCCACAGTTTTCCAGGGGGATTAAAATATTTAACAGAGGCAAGATAATCAATAAGAAACTAAGGCTAAAACTTAAGTTTTTACCAGGGATCACCATAGCATATAAGGTATTATTACTTAGAGTTACTATCATAGCACAAGTCTGGAGAATGTGATGTATTCTAAGCCCTGTGATTTTAAAGTTCTATAAGAATAAGCTAAGAAACTACTTAGCATGGTGTTTGTGCATAGTAAATACTCAGTGAATGTGTGAATAACGTCAATTTTTACTTTAAAACATTTTTTAAAACTATTTTTCTTCCAGTCTTGGAACAGGTTTTGAGGTTCTAAGAAATGTACACAACTGAACACAGGATAGGGTTAAGAGGTTTAAAATATCACACTCGTGATTTCAACAAAGGAACCTTTTCCTTGTTGAAATACTCAAAACAAAGTAGATAATATACAGCTCTTTCTCAGTTATCAAGTTATAGAAAAGAACAGTATTGTGTATGATTTAAGTCCCTAAATTTGACTCTAGAACACAGGTGACATTGTTTTCATAGATTTACTTTCCAAATGTTTTCCTTCAGCTGGTATCGATATTAATGTGCATTTTTTCGTTTTATATCTGTTCATTTTGAGAGAACTGGCTGGCAGATGAAGAGTAATCAAAGACTGAACATTTGCCACTAGCAGGGTCTACAGGAGACAGAATAGCAGTCTAGAGTCAGATCTTGAAACCGAACTATATGGGTTTGAAACCCAATCCCACCTCCCACTGGCTCTTAGGCCTTGCCCAAACTTCTTAATCTGTGTCCCACTTTCCTCATCTATAAAGTAGGAAATAATACTACTACCTCGTAGGGTTTTTATTAAAAGTAAATGAATATGTATAAAGCATATGTGGTAAGTGTTTAATATATTACTTTTATTAATTTGGAACAACTAAGTACTGACTGTAGTTGTACAGAACCTTTTGGTTTTTTTAACTGAATATTTTTCTAATTCTCATGAAGATATCACATATACAATGATATAACAAGTTATAGCAAACATTCAATACATCAAAAATCTTGATCTTATTTTAAACAAACTCTGAAAGTTTTTTTTCAAAGGTGGCATGTGCCCTAACTTTTAAATCAATTTAAACATGCTACCAGATGAGATTAATAGTGGGAAAAGCAAGCTGCCACAGCCCTAAACATCTGCACATGTTCTTATTGGATATGCCAAAAATGCAAAGCCTCGACTGCTCTTTCTTTACCTGAGAACCTAATGACTTTTTAACTTTTCAAAGGAGCTTTGTGTTGCCAGCATGATACAAGTTTTTAAGGAGGAATGACTGTCCTTCCTTGAGATTACAGATGCAGATTACAGATTAGATCTTTCAGTGATTTTAATTTTTGTGGCTATACAAATATCGGATTTTTTAAATTTAATGTCCCTGTAAAAATAGAAGTTTCTCTTTGCAGACTAGTATTTGAATATAGTCAAATTTTTTAATTATAAGCAAATTGAGTTCTATTTTCTTACTTTTGTTCTTGCTAATAATGTCAAGGAAGAATATAGAAGCTATAAAAATTAAATACAGACTACACAGAAACTTTATCTCCTAATAGCAATTATGAGTTAATATTGGATGCTGAACAATCTTTGGCTTACTTGAACATAGAAAAATGCATTCCAGATAGTTAAGAAATACTGTTGCTCAGTCATTATATATGTACTTCCATGCAATTTTCTTTGAAAAAATTCAGATTTTTAAAAATGACTAAAACGAAATAGATGAGTTAATTGCTTTAAGGAACTCACTAGCAGATTTCCTTGAGAATAAGCTGTCTTCATTCATTTTAACTCAGTAAAAATCTATCAAAGGCCTGCTGCTATATCTTAGAGGTATTCAGATCACTTAAAATGCTTTTAAGTTTACAAAAATTAAGCTTGTACCCAACTTTCATGAAGATTTAAAGAAAAATCTGTTTAAATACATGTAGATATATGGCAGACTTGAAAACAGATATACAATCCTCACTAGTTAAAAAACAATTGGTCTACAAGATAGTTCTCAACCAGGGTTGATTTTGACCCCTCCCCACCCAAGAAACATTTGGCAATGTCTGGAGACATTTTTGGATGTCACAACAGTTAGGGAGGGAGTGGGGACTACTGCTGATATTTAGTGGATAGAGGCCAGGGATGCTGCTAAACCTTTTACAATGCACAGGTCAGCTCTCCCTCTGCCTCAACAAAGAACTAGCCCAAATGTCAGAAGAGCTAAGGCTTAAGAAACCCTGGTCTATGCTTCCTCTAGAAGACACACTGGTAATCCCAAAACTGGAAGCCCAGAAATTATTTGAAAATCACTTAGACAGGAATGCTCTGAAGAACTGACTGGGGTGGGGGGAGGGGTGGGGAGCACTTAGGTGAAAGAAGCAGAGTGTCCTCTAAGAGCCCTCACAGGTTTAAAAGACACATAGTCAAGATGAAGCCAAAAGCGTTTTAAGTTAAACTATAAGGGATGGAAAACTGAGAGTGATGACATTCTGGGTAACATGCTAAAGGGACGGCAGGAGCCAAAACTTCACATTGAAAATAAGCATTGAATGTTGAGAACCATTAATGAGAGAGACTCTTGACCTCCATGATGAATATTATTTTTGGTACAAGGAAACAAAATATGAGAATTTAACAATTTCAAAATTGTAATATGTCCAGATAATGTTTAATGTTTCTGCCTCAGGATAAAAGCTATGGCGGAAGAGGGGTGTTAAAAACAAGACAACAGGCCCAAAATGGAGTCACCTACGCTAAACCCCAGGTCACCAAACTGAGACTTTTGGCTCTCCCAGAAATGAAATCTTAAACCAGTCAATCAGATATTGCCTGATCAGCACTAGTTAAATAATCTGCCTGAAAGATGCCAGCCGTCCCCTAAAAGAAAGTAGCCTTGCAATAACCAATCCGCTTTTTTGCTTAGTATAACTTATTCGTTCCTACTCCCTTCTGCCTATAAACATCGCATTTTGTCTTGGAGCTCCTTTCTCTCTGCTACACTGGATGCTGCCCAATTCAAGATTCATTGAATGAAGCCAATAAAGTCTTTAAAATTTATTTAATTTCTTTTTTTAACAAGAAAAAGAATTCTCTGGCTTCCTAGGCATTCTTTAATGTACTGAATAAAAGTAATCTTAATACAGTTTGTACTCTGTAGGAAGTCTGATTAGTTACTGCTTAGGAAGAGCCAAACTAGTTACTTCTTTTCATGAGTCTTAGAAATAAAAATAAGCAATGAGAAATAAGTCCCCATTTCTGATACATCAAGAGTGAGAAGGTCAGTGTTGAGTAGTCTCATTTAGTCTATAATAATCATTCCCTTAGAAGCATCTTCAAATCCTTTGCCCTTCTCTTGGTTTGCTGTTCATCTGATAAATCCCAACCCTGGTTATATCCAGTTGTCTATACCTCCTTCTTTTATATGCCCATAATTTAGTCAGCTGAAGGTGCTGGAGAAAAACAGCCATTCATACTGCTTGATCTCACTTTTAAATTTTGAACACAAATCTCATGAGGCCCTTCAGAGTTGCACCTCAATCCTATTACATTTTTCTAGTCTGTTCACTCTTCTACTCTTCATGACTATTTGCCACTTCCTCTTTCTTATGAAACCTCCAATACCATCTTTCCTCATTCTCAGTTCTTCATTTAGGTTCTAATTCACTGGGAAAACTGAAGCAATCTATAGATAATTACATCTTTACTTTATTAAACCATCAACCTGTACTCTGATTTCTCTGTTCCACTGGTCCATGTTCCTAAGATCAATTCCTTCATATGTGCACTGATCCTATGCTGTCTCTTAAGTACATTGCTTCTAAAATTGTACCCTCTCCTGCACTGTTGTTTTCCCTTTCCTCTAGATCTTTTTTATTCATAAACATACATACTGTACTATCATCAATGTTAAAAGACAAAACCAAAAAAGTCCCTTACTCCATGCCCCCATCTAGCCCTTTTCTCTGCTTCCTTTCTTAGCAAATTCCTCCAGAGTTCTGTCTGTGTACTAGCTGTTTCTACTTCTCATACTTCCCATTTACTCTTTTTCTCACCTCCAAATGCTCTAGGGTCTATTTTCTACAAAGACATTCTCCTACATAACTACCACCAAATTGAGAAATTAACATGATACAACACTACCATCTAATTCTCAGACCTCATTCAAGTTTGGTCAATTGATCCAAAAATAACCTTTACAAGACCAGGTGTATAATATGTTACAATTATTGTCAAGTTTCTTTAGTCTCCTTCAATCTATAACAGTTCCTCAGTCTTTCCTTGTCTTTCATGACTTTGACACGTTTGAAGGCTTCAAGCCAGTTGTTTTATAGAATGACCATCAATTTGAGTTTGTCTAATCTTTCCCCGATTCAGATTCATGATCAATTTGAGTTTGTCTTATCCTTTCCTCATGACTCAGATTTCTAGCATCTCTGGCAGGAAATGACACATTGTCCTCATTACATCCAATCAGGTGGCACATGACTTCAATTAGTCCCATTACTGATGATGCTAACTGATCACTTAAGATAACTGTAAAGTTATTCTTTTTCCCTTTGTAATGATTATAAAATATTTCTTTCCTCATCAAACTTTCCACTTATTCATTTACTTATTTCTATCAGTATGGACTCATGGGTTCCTATTTTATTCCATGGATTATCATTCATAACTATCATTACTTATTTTTATGTTCAAATTATCTCACATTTGGCTAGTGGGAGCCCCTTTACACTGGTGTTTTTGACATGTTCTCATCATTCTGTGAGCACTTCCTTACTTTATGGCACAAGATATTTCAAGCTCACCTTGTATTTCATTGCCACAGCCCTAAAATTAGTGATTTTTGAGGAACTCTGGTTCCTTTTAGTGGAGAAAGAGATTCAGAACCCTAGATTTGGATACTAGGTATGATCGCTGCTATTGGTGTATCGCTACTATTGGCCCTCTTAAAGAACAGAGTATATGTGTATACACACACACACACACACGCACACACACACGCACACACACATGACATACGGATAGACAGACTTATTCATTTACCTTTATTTTATATCTGTATATATTGAAAACCAGAAGAGTTCACACCAATGTATCTAATTTTAATCTAACACCACCAAAATCCTTTTGATATTTCTAATTCCTTTTTCCAAAGTAAAAACCTGGCTCCCTTTAGCTTTAATATATTTATTTATTCATCCAAACAATCCTCAAAATGCAACCAATCTTCCATTGCTACTCCCCACCTAGGTACCTTCCTGGCTGCACTCAGCTTTCACATCACTTAGACTGCTGTCACTGCCCCCCTCCCTGATACTCTTGCATTGGGCTGATGACACTGCTCAACCATCCGCATGGATTTCCCTTCACTCCACCTGGAACCTGACTGCCCTCCAGCATGCCTGCCTCATCAATTCACTTGGGCATCAATACACTGCAGTGAGTTATAGCTGCCACTCTTCTCGCCCTTCCACATAGCCATCTTCCTCATCCTACTCATGCTCTGACACCCCATACACTGAGCATGCCATCCCGTCATGCGGAGACTGTCCTCACCCCACTTAGGCTTTGACTTAACATTACAGGTCACCCTCCTGCACACAAGCCCTCCTTAAGACTCAGGTTCTGATACTCTGCTCCAGACCATCACAGATTCCAACCCTGTGATGAAACCAACCTTGCTTAGCCTCATCTAAATTGTTTAAAAAGGGAGAAAGAAAAGATCCTGCCACTTACTTTAGATTGTTTTATAACTCCCAACTTCCATGTCCTAACTGGAAGGATTCTTAATTCATATAGTTTGCTTATTTTAGAACCAAGGTGAATTTGTTTGTGTTCTAGACTTTTTTAAAAAATTAAGTTTCTCACAATTAAATAATTAGGCAGTCTGTGTCTATCAATGGTAGTTAGAATTATAAGAAGGATTAGAACTGATTAAAGAAACAAAAGGTAGAATATTAAAAATAGATGTTAATGCCTTATTACATCTTTTGGCTTTCTAGAATAAAAATGTTTTAACCACAAATGCATCAATGTAGGCTATAGTTACAGTAAGACATCTGAAATAGAAATATGGATTTTTCAAATTAAACCCAAGTATTTCTCTGTCCATCTGCCTTTATTGCTCAGAAAGGCTATGATTCTCAGTTTTGCAGTGCATGATCACTTCCTTTAAATTCACTTATATTTAAAAAGCATTTCTCTTTTGCTTTACTCCCATATCTGAGAAGCTTTGTACTGTAATTTATTTTTGTTAAAGAGTATTTAAAGGTCTAAAAATTGGAAGAGCTTTATAGCATCAAGTGCAGCAAGAAGTCTGTAGAATGAACATATACGACCTATTATTTTTTATGTTAATATCTTTTTCTATCATGTATTTAAGATAAAAATCATGGTTGGTCGAAACATAAATAAATCTAAATGAGTTTATATATACCTCAGCTTTCTCCAACAGATAATTCATCAGTTGGCTTACAAATACTGTACAATGAGACAGCATATTACCATACCCATACATCTGTTTCAGACTCATTCATTTTCATTTATTCACCCAAGACAGACTCATCCTAT
Source organism: Pteropus alecto (assembly GCF_000325575.1). Classification (NCBI taxonomy): domain Eukaryota; kingdom Metazoa; phylum Chordata; class Mammalia; order Chiroptera; family Pteropodidae; genus Pteropus; species Pteropus alecto. The sequence continues at coordinate 36,360,059 of NW_006441955.1, read as the reverse complement.
ATAACAGAAACCAAACTACTTCTCTGTATCTCCCCCGTCACCACTCCAAGCTATAATAACCTTTCTTGGATCACTGTAGTAGCTTCTTAACTGGTCTGTTCCTTTCTAGTCATCCTCTAATCCATTTTTCATTGTAGCTACAGTGAATTTTTCAAAATGCAAAAGTGATGTCAGGAAATACAGTACAATTATTAAGAACATTCATTCTGGAGCCAGACCTCCTGTATTCAAATCCAGACTGCCATTTATTAGCTGTGTCACCTTGGAAAAGCCACTTAACCTCTCAACCTCAGTTTCATCATCTGTAAAATGGATGTGTCAATAGGTGTCTGTTGAGTGGTTTTAAAAATTAAATAATCTAACGAAGTGCTCTGTGATTGGCAGTCTGCCTCATCAACCTCAATCAACACATCTTTATCATCTTTTTTCTGTATGTGTATCGTTCCACTCATACTGGTGAGTTTTTTGTTTTATTTTGTCTTTCTCATTTGAGAAAGAGCCACACACACTAACATTTGAGGGCCTTTGCACATGATATATCCTCTATTTGAACTCACCCTTCTGCCCTCTCACACACACCTTTTGCCTATTACTGCCTGCCTAATCATTATTCAGATTTCTGTTAACATCCTTTCCACAGGGAGAGCCTCCCTGAACCTAGTGGTGGGCTTGGTTTTTATGTTGATATCATCTTAAAGAATTTTGTTCCTTTCCTTCATAGCACTTATTTGTGTTTTTTTGCTCTCCTTTATACTATGCTTGTTTTTGCTTAGTGCTTAGCTTAACACTCATTTACTGAATTAAATGAATGAATAATAACTGTCAGTTGTGCCAGGCACTGTGCTAAATGCTTGATATGTCATCTCATTTAATGTCATCTCATTTAATCTCATCTGATAGTAGGTGTAATTACTCCTATTTTACAAATGTGAGAAGTAAGGCTCAAGGTTTAGGAGCTAGTAAATGACACTAGGTGGGAAATACAAAGCATTAAAGGTAAATCCTGCATTAAGAATTTATAGTTTGCTAAGATCTGAATAAATGCTTTAAGTGAACATAGAGTAAGTTACATACTATTTGTGCATTAGTATTGCAATGCTGGCGGTTGGTCTAATATGTCATGTGATGTTTTAATGCACTAATAGACTAATAAAATTAAACAAGAAAATTTAGACGTATAAACATTGCAAAAAGAAGGCGGAATATCAGTACTTGCAGATCTGATACCCACAGTACCTGAAAAACTCAAGAAAATGACTGAAAAAGCTACTAAAAAAATTAGAATTCATTAGGCTAGCAAGGTGCAGAATTAATATGGAAAAAGCAGTTACTTTAATATATACAACTACCAATTGGAATTTCTGCATTAGCAAGGTAACTTGGGGCGGGGGGCGGGAATAGCCAGTGTCTACCTACTACTTTAGAATAAGGTTCAAAAACTTTAAGAATGGCCTACAAGGCTCTGTATAGCTTCATTGCACACCACCACCATGACCCCATAACCTCTAAGCCCAAGGCATACTGGTGTCTAAGAAATTATTGATGGAATCACTTGGGTAAGATTTTTTTTTTTTTTTTTTTAAACATATCCCCTAACCTCACTCCAGACCTAGTAAATCAGAATCTCTGGAGCAGGGGACCAAAAATCTATTTTGCTTTGCTCTGCTTTAAAAGAACTAGGGTGTATGAAGAACCTTCCACAAAGAAGCCTTCTCAGATTCTTGACTAGGTACATTTATTATACATTTCTACAGCACACTGTACTTAGCACTCATAACATAATAATTTGCTCAATATCTATCTTCGCAGCAGGATGGTATTCTTCAGAGCAGAGACTACACCCATTTTTCTTACTGTTTCTCCCTCCAGAATCATTCTCCGCCTTGTATCTATACTTCTCTGTAGACTTCACCTTTATAAATTATATCTTTATTAAACTCTCCTCAGTTAACCTGAGTGTGCTATTTCCTACCAGAACTCTGATTAATCCAATGTCTATTCAAAGACATGCTAAGCTGAAGATAAGACCTTCTTATCAGTGTAGCAACTTCTACAAGGCAATACTAGATATAGTCCCGCCTACAAAGCAAGTCATCCATAAATGTTTCTTGGATATGAATGACCTCCAATGAAGAGTTTAGAAATTGTTGAGTGAATTAGATCCATTAGAGCAGCGGTCCCCAATCTTTTTGGCACTAGGGATGGTGCTCCTATGAGAATCTAATGCCTGAGGTAGAGCTAAGGCGGTGATGCTAGTGCTTGGGAGTGGCTGCAAATAAAGTTTCCCTTGCCTGCCTCTCACCATCTGCTGTGTGGCCCAGTTCCTAACAGGCCACAGACTAGTACTGGTCCATAGCCCAGAGGATCCCTGCATTAGAGGCACTTAAAAAAAAAAAAAAGTTTGGCGCAAAAAAAACCTTGGTTCAAGTTTAGCTCTGCGCGGCAAAAGTTAACCTGTATTATTAGTTTCGTCTTCTATAAAATGAAACTATCACCACTTATTTTACTGAGTTGTCATGAAAATAAAATAACATCTACCAGAGTGCCTGGCACACAGATACATTACAAATTCCAAATTCCTCCCTTTCCCAAATTCTATTCTTTCAAAGACATTGGCCAGAATTATATAAAATGGCTCAAAATTACTTGCTAATTAACGCTTTTCTTTAAAATGACTCGTTACACAGCAAGATAAAATAAATTTTTAAAGAGATTAGAAAAATGAAAAAAGAAATGGAAATAAAATGATAACAAGAACGAATATGCAAACAAAATACAGACAAAAAATCCTAAACATCTGCTAACAGTGAACCAGAAATCTAAGTTCTCTAGCAGCAAGTTCAAAATGGGAAATACAAAGTCACAGCAAACAGTTTCTACACAATAAAAAAACATAAGAAAAATTTCTCCCATGAGCCACACAAAGATTACACTATAATGCAGTGGACAATATTCTAAACAAAGTCCTTACAGTAAACTGACCAATTGTTAGAACCTTCAAAAAATAACCTCTCTGCACACATACTAATGGCTGGCTTCTGAACAAAAGCAATTCAATGAAGTAGTATAACATTCATGGTAAAGAATGAAGGCTCTGAATACAGAAAGACCTGAATTTATATCCTAGTTCTACCACTTTCCACGAAGTAGTTTTGGACAAGACTCTTAACCTCTCTGAGCCTTCAAAAATAAGATACACTGCCTCAAATACAGTAAGTATTCAATAATCATTAGATTACTCCTAGTGGTATTACTAAAAGCAATTCAATGGGAGTGGAAAGAATATGATGCACTCCAAGTACAAAGAGTTTCTAATGTCCTGACTTAACATAAGTATAGATTTTAGAGCATAGAAAGCAGTAGTACTCAAACCTTGGTATTATCAAAATCATCTGGGGGCATTTTTCAAAAATACAAATTCCTGAGCCTCATTCCCAGAGATTCTGATTCAGGAGGTTAGAGTAGGGCTTGGGAGTTTGTCTTGTTAGTCTTTCAATTTCTGAGATGATTCTAGTGATCATCCAAATTTAAAAACTGCTAATTAACAGCAGTGTTTCTCAGCCAGGGGTAAGAACTACAATCACCAAAGGAGTCTTATAAAACTCCAGATGGCCAACCATCCAACAGCCCCAGAACTTAATAAATCAGAATCTCCAGGTCAAACTGGCCAATTGACCAAAAGTTGACTGAAATAAGAGAGGAGGAGTTGTTATTGCTATTCAATTTAAAGGCATAAAAATCTACAAAACAAATTAGTAACATCTGGACTACAGAAGCTGAATATGGGAACGATCGGCATTTTACTTAACCAAGAAACAACTGGGATAGATAAAAAAGAACTAGGTTCTTGATCTAGATAATACAGTCAAAATATTAAGAGAAAACAAGAATGTGGCTTCGATTAACAACTAATCTTCTATCTACACTATAAATAAGTAATTAATTACCACTGTGGCATTTGTAATCTTGCATCACTAAAAATATTGTAAGAGCAATTAGGGGGATTGTTTTATAAACTATATAAATGTCTAACCAATGTACTGTATACTTGAAACTAATAATAAAATTTTTTGAAAAAAAAGAACTGAAAAGACTAGTCATTACTCTTAGAACTAAAGAACCAAAATATCTTAGTTATGAACACTAACTGAATTATGTAATAAAATTCAGATTCAAAAGGCCATGTATGAATCATGCAGAAGACTTTCATTATTTTAAAATATCTCCTAAACTCTAACTTTCCTGGCCTTTCATAGCTGAAACTACTGAGCTCTAATAACATAAGAAAGCTTTCTACCTAGCCAATGAAGAGCGCTGCCATCATAATCAGAGATAAGGGAAGCAAGCCATGGGAGGGTCAGTTGGCTGTAAAGCTTCTTAACAAAAGTAAAAGATAGCATAGTCTAATATTTACACTTGAATTTTAAGTTTCTCAAATTAAATGCCAAAACCAAACTCCTCTTAGTTTAAAAGAGTGGCTGACACGTTCAAGGAGAAATATCAACTATAAATACAGTATCTCTTAGCACCACAATTAAATTTCCCCTTTTCTCAATACAGTACCACTGCCATCAATATTGGTTTTTATTTATATTTTACTAATACATACTACCAAGGCAAAGTAAGGTGCCTATTTACATTTAAAAGTTAACTGAAGTGAACAGACATTTCTCCAAAGATATACAAATACACAAAAAACACAAAACAAGATACTCAAGATCATCTGTCATAGGTAAATGTAACTCAAAATCACAATGAAATACCACCTTACACCCACTATAATGGCTATAACTAAAAAGTCAGATGATACCAAGTTTGGCAAGGATGTGAAGAAATCAGAACCCTCATATATTTCTAGTGGGAATATAAAATGCAAAACACTTTAGGAGTTCCTCAAACAGTTAAATATAGTTACCATATGACCCAGCAATTCAACTCTTAAGTATATGACCAAGAGAAATAAAAACTTATGCCCACACAAAAACTTATCCATAAATGTTCACAGCAGCATTATTCGCAACAGCCAAAAGCAATCTACATTATCCACTGACTGATGAATGGGTTAATAAAATGCAGTATATGCATACAATGAAATTGTATTCAGTAATAAAAAAGAATGAATTACTGATACGCCATAACATGGACAAACCTTGAAAACATTATGCTTATTGAAAAATGCCTGCCATAAATTACCACATACTACATTTATATGAAATGTCCAGAATAAGCAAACTTTAGAGAAAAAATAGTGGTTTTCTAAAGCTAGGGCTGGGGGAGAGGGAGAAATAGAGAGTGACTTCTAATAGGTACTAACTTTCTTTTTAGAGCAATAAAAATTCACAGAAAAAAGATCAATGGTCAGAAAGGTTAGGGAGGAGGGAAGGATGAATAGGTAGAGCACAGAAGATTTTTATGGCAGTGATAAGCTACTCTGCAAGATACAATGGTGGCTACGTGTCATACATTTGTCTAAACCAACAGAATGTTCAACACCAAGAGTGAACCCTAATGTAAACTCTGGACTTTGGGTGATTATGATGTGTCAATGTAGGTTCATCAATTGTTATAAATGAACCACTCTGGTGGAGAATGTCAATAATGGAAGGTGGGACTATGCATATGTGGGCACAGGATGTATATGGGAAATCTCTACCTTCTGCTCAGTTTGGCAAAAAAATCAGTGGCTGGGGTGGTGAACAGCTCCAGCACAGCGTTTTTTTGGTTTTTTGGGGGGAGGGTGGTTTTTTTGGCGAGCAGTAATTTTTTTATTGCAGTAAAATCATAACACAAAATTTACTATCTTAACTATTTTAAGTGCACAATTCAGTGATATTAAGCACAATCATATTGTTGTGCAACCATCACCCCCATCCATCACCAGAATTCTTTTCATCTTCAAAAGTGAAATTCTATACCCATTAAAGAGTAACTCATTTCCCCTTCCTCAGCAATTAACATTTTACTTTGTGTCTACACATTTGACTACTCTAAGTACCTCCTATAAGTGTAATCATAGAGTATTTGTCTTTTTGTGACTGGTTTAATTTCCTTTAACATAATGTCCTAACAGTTCATCTATGTTCTGTAGCATATGCCAGTATTTCCTTCCTTGATTTTCAAGGCTTAATAATATTCCTTTGTATCTATACACAATTTTGCTTATGTATGTATCTACTGATGAATACTTGGGCTCCTTCTAGCTTCTGGCTACTGTGAATGTTATGAGCACTAATGTATAAATATTTCTTCAAGACCCTGCTTTCAATTCTTCCGGGTATACTCAGAAATGGAATTGTTGAATCATAAGGTAATTCTATAGTTAATTTTTGAGAAACTGCCATACTATTTTTCATTGCACGATTTTACATTCCCACCAACAGTGCCCAAAGGTTCTAATTTCTTCATATCCTTATTAACATTTATTTTCCATTGTTTTGATAGTAACATTCTAATGGGTGTGAGATAGGCCACAGAGGATTTTTAAGAGATGAAGCTACTCTACATAAACTTGGAATAGTGGATACATGACATTATACACTTGTCAAAACCTACAGAACTTCACAGCACTAAGAATAAATCTTTAAGCAATTTTTTAAAAAAAATCACTGAGAAAGTCAGAAGAGTCCCAGGAAAGAATGCAAACTGTGAAAACGAAATATAACTGTATTACAAATGTATGAAAACCACCTAATTTAAGAGGATGGGGAGAATGGTGCTGACCTAAGTAAATTTGAAAATGAAGAATATGTAAGACTTAAGGGAAAAGGAACTATACATAAGTACCGTACCCTAGTTGGTAATGTTGTTCCCCAGAGGGTTGTAGGTTAACAACTCTAATATTTCTATATTTATTTACTGAAAAGAACAATTAAGCAAAGGATGGCAGGTGAAGGGAGTTGTTAAAATGGGAATTTACAGATAGGCAAGTGGAAGAGACTAGAAGGATACACATAGTAATGGATTTGAGTTGGAGACATCAGTAAGAACTCACATTTATTATAGATGGCTACACATAGAAATACTTATAGATGTGTGTATATACTCAGGTTAGTATATACACATATATTTCTTTGTTTTATCATCTGAGAAAGACTAAAACAGATGAAATCCCAGTCACAACAAGCACATTTAGCACCCATATTTTGGTTTCTAGTATCATTCCCCAATAAAATAAACCTGGGCTCTTGGGGAAAATTCCTGATTCTAGGACTGGGGCAGGAAATATGCAAGGTGAGTCTAAATCCTCTTGTCCCAGAAAATAAGGAAGTACTTAAAAAGTCATATTTGGTGGAGATGAGTTACAGAAGCCCAGTAGCCAACTGAAAGAGCATCCAATGGCCAACGCTGGAAGAATCCGAGCAAAATAAGTGAAATAGTATTGGATTATAACCTAAACTATAAATATCTTTGAGTCCATACTGATATAAATAAAAACTGAATAAATAAATGGGATAGGGAGACAAATAGCCCATGCAGAAGAATTCCAAATAAATTATGTAGATACTCCATCCTAAAAGAAAAAAACATAACCTCTCTAAGTGTGAGTTGCACACAGTGACTTCCTTCCAAAGACAGTATGGAAAAAGAGGAAAAAATAACTTTACAGTGGAATAACCTGACAAACCACTATTTCAGCCAGATAACCAAGATTAATAACAGTGATAAATCATATTGAAATGTGATGAAAATGACGAATGTTCTTTCTCCCAAAAATGCATAATCCCAGTCTGATCACAAAAACAGACAAATTCCACTATAGAAGCATCATATATCTGACCAGTAGTCCTCTAAACTCTCAAGGTCATCAAACGCAAGGAAAGTCCGAGAAAATGGCACAGACAATAAGTGCCTAAGGAAACATGAAAACTAAATGCGATGTGGAACAGAAAGACATTAAAGACTAAAGAAACTTGAATAAACTATGGACTTTAGTTAATAATAATGTATCAATATTGGCTCATTAATTTTAACAAATGTACCATCTAATGTAGCAATTTAAAGAAAAAAAAAAAAAGAGCAAATGCCAGTAACCCTAAGCTGATGGCCCCTTACTCTCTGGAGACAATTTTATATCTTAGTATTACATTTAGGTGACTAAGAGACCTGGGTAATTACAGGATATTTTTATTGTTTCCAACGTTCAGGAAAACTTTCTACTCACAGAATAAACTTCTGGCCTTATTTCCTCAGTCCCTGCAGTGCCTTCGCTCAGTCTGGGGTCAGGTCAACTATGCCACAACCTATCAATTCTAGACACTTGCTCAAAACACCCATCTATTCTGGCAGGTGATATTACAATGGCACGGTTTGGCAAGCAAGAAGCAACCCATAGATTCCAGCTAAGACACATAAGCCTTTCACCACCAGGCCTCTTAAAACGGTTATGGTCTGTGTTAGACCCCTAAAGACCTCATCTCTAAAATATTTGTTCTGTCATATTTATATTATTGCTTTTTCTTACTTCCTGCGCTATTATGCACTCACACACATACACACACTGTACAAGGCCAACATTAATTCACTGGGGACAGAGACCATAAATGCTATGTTTTAGGATGCTTATATCTATCCCCTTTCTTCCTTTCTAATGGAACCCTAATTTTGTTCAAGTGGCAATGTGCCCAACTTTGGACAGTGAGACCTAAAGGGAAGTCCGTTGTGGGGACATCTAAGAAAGCTTTTGCCTTCCTGATAAACCAGCAGATATAGCTGATGTAGTTCCTCTCGGTTTTTTTGTTTTATTTTGTTTAGTTTTTATTATTTATGCCTACAGCACCTGGTTTTCCTAGGTGGTCTCCCATCCAAGTACTAACCAGGCCCGACCCTGTTTAGCTTCTGAGATCAGACACTGGGCTTGTTCAGGGTGGCATGGCCGTAGACCATGAACCGTGGCTCCATTGGACACGAACCCAGGATCTTCTGCATGTAAAGCAGACGTGCTAACCGCTAACACTATGGAACCACGTCCCTCTCATTTTTTTTGTTTGTTTTTATGTTTTTGCCTTAAATACAGACATAATGATTGGAGTTGCAACCACCACCTTGAAACCCTGAGGGAAAGTCTAAAACAGCTGCTCAGATGCTGACCCTGATAGTGTTGAATTCATGAACTCAAGCCAGTGAACGCCTACCTCCAAATTTCTTATTATAGAAAACAAACTATGTTTAAGTATCTGTTTCAAAAAAAATCAAGCATGGCTCCCAACACCATTAACAGCCATGATAAATATAACTTCAAAAGAGAGACTATAATACACCTCAGAAAGAACAGAAAGAAATGTACACCTCCTAGGCTTTCACAGTAGGCTTGGAAATGAGGTAGAGGATCTGAACAATTCCAGGTCAAACTATCAAGCAAAATCCCTTAAGGGGATCAAAAACTTCAAACACCCAAACCCTAAACTTAGGGCATATCAGAGCTCAATGGGCCCTAATCTTCATAGACATCTTCTCAGAGTCCGGGGATCACAAAATATTTAAGGAAGGTCTCACAAAAAGAAAAGAAGCAATTTGGAGGCAACAAATAGTATGCAAGGATAAGAAAACTTTAAACACTACAAAACAAAAACCTATCTTTGATATACATAAAAATTTTAGAAAGATATTGCTCCAAGATGCAAGTAGAAAAATGCTATTTTAAAAGTACATTCATGGGAGTGGGGTTGGAGGGCTGGGTGGAAAAGGTTAAGAAATAAAAAATAAATAAAAGCACATTCAGAAAACAAAAACAGCTTAGAAATTAAAAAGTTACAAATGAAGTAAAAATTAGAAACCAGAAAGGAAAAAGGGCACACAAGCTACTTTTTCCCTGAGATGTTTGCCAATCCTGAAAATGGGATCTTTGTTTTAATAACACAGCAGGTGTTATGGAGACAGAAATCAAAATCCAACAAGCACACAATGGAATTTCAAGTCTTCAACTGGGTTTAACGTGGTCCCAGACTAGGAGTGACCCCAGTTACATAGCAAAAGAAAATACAAATCCTATATATACAATGGAATACTACAAACTAACCATAAAGGATAATTCTCACAGACATCTTGTTAAATGAAGGAAGTCAGAGGCAAAAGAGGACATATGATGTGGTATCAATTGATGTGAAGTTAAAAAAAAAAAAACCTACATAAACAATGTTAATGTAAGTCAGAACAGTGATTACTTTGGGGGAGGAGTTGTTTATTGGGGACAACATAAGAGATCCTGTATCTTGATCATGGTGGGATTACATGAATGTATTCATTAAAAAAAAAAAAAAACCTCTTAAAGTTGTATATGTAAGATTTGAACACTTTAACATATGAATGTTGTATCTTAATGCAACTTTTTTTAAATGAAGGTAAAATAGGAAATTTTCAGATTAAAAAGTTAACAAATATGACTTATAATCAGCCTTGGCAAACAGTCTTAAATCCAGAAGGTTGATTCAAAAATAATGTTTCTGTTTTTATTTAAAAGCTATTTACCATAATGGTTTCAATTATCTTGAGTTTTATAATTTATGTTGGAAAAAATCTCAATTAACCACCATTAATATTTGTCAAAAATCTCTCAGAATCACCTTGACACTCGTACTCTCTGAAATCAATCTTTTATATTTTCCCAATTCATTAAGTCTCAGACAATTTACATTATTCTTACATATGACCATCCATTAATACTCAAAGCATATAACAGAACATTCACTATTCTCATTTTAGAATTAAAAGCCATATCACCAATCATTTGTACTAAAATAATCAAGGAAACGAGAATTCAAGACCTGAATAAATTGAAATAAATTTCATATGAACAGACGCAACTAGTTTTATTTTCAGTTAACAGAAAGGATCCTTAAATTAAAACAAAGATATGAGAAATATACACCAGAAGGGAAAAATTTTTAGTGTTCAAAACATAATTTGATGATAGTGACAGCAATACATTGATGCCCTCATTCAACCAATATTTCAGTGCTTATTATATTCCTATTCCTGCTCTACAAATTAGGGATACAGCAGGAACAGATGGCTTTCACTCTCCAGAAAAATAATGATATGCCAAAAATAGGAAAATGACTCTATACATTTATGCTTTTTCAAACTATAAATATATAATAGTACTATTTCACATATTTCATGAGGTATCGTTAAAGTCTGATGATTATTAGTTCTCTATCGCGAACTTAAGAAAAAATTGCTCCTAAGTCTCAATTATTAATGACTAATTTAGATTCAATAGGGACATTTTACAAAAACCTTTATTCTTACTATTCTAGACTTCTTTCTCTTGGGCTCCATACAAATTCGAAATGCTGAATCTCACATTACAAAAAGCAGTCAGATATTTTACGAAGTGGTTTCAATGAACTAGTCAATGAAAATTCTGTATAAGTAAGCACAGAATTAACATTACTTATTGTAGGAAAAAAAGAAATGCTGAAAAGCACATATGGCAATATTAAAATTAACCATATTATTTAAGCACAATTTGGCATTTTAAAGCATCTATCATTCTATCATTAATTAAGAATATCTCTAAATAGTCTAACCTATTTTTGTTATGAGAAACTTAATCCATAAATCAACTCATGAAGCTAGTAATTAAAGCAAAACTGGGGAGATAAAAACGTACTGCATTTTTCCAATGAACACCTCTCTCACACTCAGAAAAAGCACTAGAAATAAACCCATATAAAAGTAAAAATATTGTCATAGATAATAAGGGAGGGAAAAACAGTATAAACAAATTACAGGAATAACATGTTTAAAAAAATACAGCTGATTTCAGAACCAAGAACATATTATTAAAGGAACCAACATCCTTCAAATATTCTTGCAGAAGTGATAAAATCAATACAACTTTCATCTTCTAAAACCCAGAGGGGTTCCTCTTAGAACCACCAAAAGATTCAGAAGAAAGAGATAATCCCTTCCACTGACACAAACTAAGATTTCTATCTGTGGATTTTAAATGCTCTAAAAATTGAGTTATATGCTAATGAATAACTGCGCGTTCGGGCATGCACACGCGCGCGCGAGCGCTCTCTCTCTCTCTCTCTCTCTCTCTCTCTCTCTCTCACACACACACACACACACACACACACACACACACACACCCCTCCCCCTCCATGAATCTGAATCAAGCATTCTTTCAGTCAGATGGACCTCTTAGCCTGTCCTACCGTTCATCAGTATTTTCAGGCATCCTATACTCAAATTCAAGCCAAATCTAACCACTATCCCCAGGTCAGTCCAGCAAACATTTACTAAAGATCATGGTAGTGTCAGGCTCCATGCCAGGCAGTGTACTGATCTGAAGATATAGCAATGAATCACACCATGAATAAGCAATGAATAAGACATGGTCTCTGCCCTCTAGGAACTTCTCAGGAACCCCCCATATGCAAACCTCTCCTTATTCCAATTATCTTTTCGGTATGTCTGATATAATGTACATAGCCTGAACTAATATATGAAACAGTGTTTAGTTAGTATAAAACAAAGCTTTTATATAATCTTTTCTTCCTGCAGGTATGAATATGCTCCCCAGAAGTGAATTTTTCCTTTTTTGCTATCAAGCTGAAAATGTTTAAAGACTCTAGATTATTAAATAAGATGCCACTTATAGGTATACATAGAAGGTGCTCCATAATTATAAGCCACTACTATTCTCTTGTCCTATTTTCTGCCTGCAAACATGGGTTGATTTATAGGAAAAAGTAGGTAAAATAGGTTTTTCAGTTTCCAGTCAAACCCACATAGATTGGGAAAGGAGAAAGAGTGAATGTTTTAAGATAAAGACAGGGAAGGGAAATGGAAGCAAGTGATTTAAGGAAGTGGCAATGCAGAGGAGATACTGGTTAGAGGCAGCTTTCCAGCTCCCATCTTATTATAGTCATGACAAAATGATGGCACGAACAAGTGTCTTGATTAACTCTTCCCTTCCTAAACGAATAATAATATAACAATTTCTACCAACAAAAGGGAACGTAAGCTATAAATATTATAACATGACTATTTTCCAAAGATTTGAATGTACAAGGAATAACTAACTATAATATAAGGTAGTAGTCCCACAAGAAAGATAGTATCTAGCATGTGTAGTATGGAGGGAGGAGATTGATAGGAACTAGTCAACAAAAGGCATGCTAGACAATGATATCAATGTAGTACAGAATTTAGAGTTAAGACGGTAATATTACCTCAAAATGACTCTAGGTTTCCTTACAAAGGGTTGTTATAAGTTTTCATAAATCTCACCATACATTGCACAGTGCCTGCTTCCCTATAACAGCCACAATAATTATTTTATTTTTTAAACTAAATTCCTACAGCAGTTTCATGGCCTTTGAAAAAGCAATATAGTTCATTTCATATTGATAAAGTTTTCTTTGTCAACCTCATCTAGAGAATGCCTTCTAAAAATTTTGAAATAATACTGAAGTCAATAGTACAGACATAGTCTAACCATTATAGACTACAATGGGACCAAATTCCTTTGTTCTAGACAAATACATTAATGTGGCCTGATATTTCACCAACTATTTTAGCAGTCCAGTCACCAAGTTATCAGTCAGATAAATTCAAAAGAACCACAATCTGTATAAAATTTTTAACCCAAGTACTAAATTTTAACTTTATCATTTTGGTTTCAGCTTGTTTAGACCTCCTTGAACTGTTATCCAGACCACCTAATCTACCATCACCTACAAAGGCCCTCAGAACCATAAAAATGTCCTCCAGAATGTACTTATTAATCAGTAACCAACATTCTGTGTAATTTAATGAACTATTTATATTAATCAGGCAAAACATGCATGATCACCTACAGGTATTGTTTTAGTCAATGAAAACAATGAAAAAATTAACTCAGTCCCTATACTCAAGGACTCAAAAATCTAGTACACTTAAAACAGAAGTGTTAAAATAGCTACATAAAGTGCTATGAGGACAAAGATAAGGAAGAATTAAAGGGTTAAGACTGGAGGTGTTACATAAAGAATCCACTGAATCTATCATCCAATATACATTTTTTCAATTTCTTCCAAAAAGATAAAAGCTTTGTCAAATGCACTTAGCTAATAATATGACAAAAATAACAAATATCACACTCTTAAAACTAAAGGCTAAAAATCACACAAACCAGGAAACTATGGCATAAAATAGGTTTATAATCCCCTATAAATTAAGTCAGATATTTAAACCTACCTTCTAACTTCCAGACTAGTCTCATTTTCCGTGAGGAGCCAATTTTTGAATAAATGATATGAATGCAACGTACTCAGCCATATTTTTTCCATATCTATACACACACTCACAACCCATACACAATATTTTTTTCTGCTAAATTTTAATTGGATCCTCAAAAAACTAAAAAGCTATCTCTTAATAAATAAAGCTTATTAACTAAACACAGGACTTCTACAAGGTCCAATTTCCTCACTTGAAAAAGAGCTAATAACAAAATCTGTGCTTTGTGAAATCAATTCATACTTGAACTATTTTTGATTCAGCCACTCTTTCTGTGATAATAAAAAAATCAACACAATGAACAAAGCCTAAGATGCTACCTTAGAATTACATTGCACCTTGAAGAAACGAAGACACTGTTCACTCTTTGATATTATCCAGAACAAAAAATCAAGTCTCTGGCACTACCTTACATAAATTCTCATTTGAAACACTAGAAATCCCTTAAAATAGCTCAAATTTATTACCAGTTACCTCCTATCCCATCACGTGAAACTACACATCAGACAAAACCCAACTGGCCTATCACTATTAGTTCTCTCCCCCAGAATCAGTATTAAAGTGGTTCTCTAATTTATTACTTTGTTCTCAAATTTAACATGAGACTTAAGAAGCGTTAAGACAGCAACTCCAATGAATATTATGAGAAATAAACCTGAGTGCATAACTGCATATTATCATTTTTTGTAACAACATGGTCTCAATAATTAAAACTTTGGGACCATAATGTGATCCTAAACATGAAAAAAATATGAGAATCTAAGGTTTAAATATCCAGTTGATATTAGTTATGTCTACATTATTTAGTTCCTAAAAATTTTTCACTCAAACTCTCAAACCACTAAAAAAATTTAAAACATGAAGATTAAATTTTAAAAGAAAAATAATTTAAAATCATTTTCAAATTTTTCTAAAAGACACAAAACAATTTTTAGTTAGAATGGAAACTCATCTTTTCTACAGTTTACCTTTCCAAATTGCTGAGAAACTATTCAAATGCTGAAAGTAAATAACCAAATTACAGGATACAGTGGGGAACTGGTCATCGCTTCTGAATATAGTGTATCCTAAAATTAAAAATTTTTTAACTTTAAAAATTGCATTTTAGTATTCACTAATAGTATGTCGTTTCTCTTTAAAATTGTTTTTCTAAAGTGTGAACAAAGTGTTTTTGAATCTAAGTTAAAAGTTAACTCTAAATAATATTCCTCCACGGTTTTCTAATGTATACTCTTAAAAAGTATTGCTTACATTTTTTGCTTTCTCTGAAACGTGGGTCATTTAAGCATGTAAAAATAAAAACGGAAAATAAGACTATACTCATCTCCTTTAATTGATGACACGCTACAAGCAACTCTAGAATTACAAAACCAAATAATATAATCAACTATAGAATGTACAAAACCAAAGGGAAAAGACAATTAATGCCTGAGAATCTAACCTAAGTAAAAGGTTAATTTTACATAATTCATTTACTACATAATCCTACCCAATATAAGAACAATTAATGTTATCTAAGAAACGAAATGGAGAGGCTCCTGAGGTTTTTTTTCCTTGGGTGGTGTTTACAGACTAAGGAAACACTTATCTGGAATGTAACAGGAGATTCCTGGACTGGCTACATAGATGTTCAACCAGATGAACTCTAAAGTCTCTTCAATTCTAAAATTCCCAATCTGTGAGTAAAATGTGGAAAAAATAAGAAAACATTTTGCCCTTCAATTAACCGATCTCCTCTCATTCCCGTTCTAACTGCCAGTATGGAGACCAAAAAGTTCTTCCTCCCCTTTCTCTGCAGTGATTTCACGAGATCCTCGTTAACAAAAGGTACGTAAAATATGCACAGGTGGGATAATAAGGGGAGTGGCTGAGGCCAGGCCGCTCTCGGGACAGCGCCCCCACGTCACTGTCTCTCCGCGGCACCTGAGAAATCTCTGCTCTCCACACCTCCACCCTTCCGTGGAGGCGTCGCGAGCAAGCACCTTGGCCACACACTGGGCATTGTCTGGAGCCTCCAGCGCCCAAGAAAGGCAAGGAAGAAAGAAAAAGATGGAAAACGAGTGAGAATAAAGAACGAAAGGGGAAGTAAAGCAATTGGAAAGCCGTACGCTTCTTTTGGGAAAATTGGCTTCCCCCATCCATCACTCAATTTAACTCATCCCAAAAGGCAACCCCCACGGCCCAAGGTAGCAGCCGGGGTGGCCAAGCGGGAGCTCCCGAAGTTACGCGGGTCGGAACCACGGAGACAGGGAGAAAATGGGCGTGTGGGCTGGGCCTGACTGGCCAGAGGCCGGGCTCGAACAAAGCCGCCGGCTCCCCCTACCTGGAGCTAGAACGGCGGGCGGCGCCTCGCGGATCCCAGAGCAGCCCCGACCCGGCGACGCCCTCGCCCCGGGGACCCTCGCCCGGGCGGGGTACCACGGCACCCCCCCGCCCACGCCCGCGAACAGCGCCCCTTCGGGACAATGGGGCTCCCTCCCCCGCCTCCAGGCGGGGAGATACAAAGGCAGAGAAGCGCGGCCCGGCACGGAGCCAGGCGTCGGGAAAGTAAAGGCGGAGGAGGGAGAAGGCACAGGAGAGGATGGCGGCGGGCGCGGGAGCCCGCGGGCCGTGCCCCCGGCGTC
>NW_006441955.1:36328144-36343132 GCF_000325575.1 Pteropus alecto | reverse complement strand
CCGACGCGCTCCTGCGGCCGACGGTCAGCGGCGCCGGCCCAGCCCACGTCCCTCAGGGGCCGGGGTCCGCGCGGGGCGCCCCTCTCCCGGACTCACCCACAGCTCCGTGCCCCAGCTCATGGCGGAACTCGAAGCGACTCGGGCCGTCTAGCTGCCCCGCTGTCCGTCCGTCGGCTCTGCCGTCAGTCTGCCCGACCTCCCACTGGCTAGCCGGCGGGCTCGCGGCTCTGCTCCTCAGCCTCCGAAGGTGCCGCCACCTCAGGACTCCCCAGTGAGCGAAAAAGAGTCGACTGGACAAGCCGCCACCGCCGCCGCCGCGTCCCCGCCTCCCAGAGCCAGCAGGGAGGGGGCCAGGGCGAGGGGAGGCGGGACCTGGGGAGGGGAGGGGGGCGGGGCGCGGTGCACCCTGGGATCGGGGCGGACTCGCGGCTTCCCAGCCCCTGCGAGCAGGATACCCTCGCAGGAAAGTGTCCCACTCCACCCGGCTCACCGCCGTGTCTCTTCCCTCCCACCCGCTTCTCGAGTCTGGGACAGTCCCACTGCCGCCCACGCTCGGATCTCTGTTTCCAAGATAGAAAGGGAGAAGGAAGAGACGCCCACCGCCCTTCTCTGCCTTTAGCCCCCTTCGATGAGGCAATTCCAGTCACCCTCCCTTTCTCCTCGCCTCCTCCACTTGAGAGAAACCCTTACAAGGAAACCTCATTCAAATCCTTGCTTTTAGATTGTGGAGAGTTGTGTTTTATTTATAAGAAAAAAGTCTTGATGGTTAAGGTGATCTTGGCAATCACTGAAATGTGTAGAGGTTGAATGTCAAATGTGAATGCAACTTGCCCCTGATTCTATTTTTAATAAAACATTTTAATTTTATAAGTTTTGTCAGGAAATTATATAAAGAGTCAGATCTTTCAGCATTCGTTTGGGGATGTTGCCATGACACGAGATGGAGGACATGGACAAATATGTCTCATCACCTGCAGGAAATGAGAAGGGAGCTTGCCCTTTATCTGTAATGTGCACTTTGTGTATGGGGCTGCACCGGTAGCCAGATTCCTTCTCGATAGTGCAAAGAACTCATTCGGAACTGCAAATATCTCTCATTCAGTATGTCGGAATCTTGGAGGCAGGTCCACCATTTCCTTTTTCCTCTGTGGAATTACTGCCTAGCCTTTCTGAGCAATCATTAACTGCAGTCAGCAAGTTTGGCTGCAGCTATTAGATATAAAGTACACTTAACGACTCCCTGACATATGCTTTAGCATTAATTGCTCGCCTTCTAAACACACACACACACACACACACACACACACACACACACACACACACATTCAATCTAATCACTAGTAGAGTACTCCTCAGTGTGTCATGACAGTTGAGTGTCTTAAAAATTCTCCCTAAAAAAGGAACTCTCTCTCTCATACACTGCTAG
The DNA here is from genome assembly GCF_000325575.1 of Pteropus alecto. Classification (NCBI taxonomy): domain Eukaryota; kingdom Metazoa; phylum Chordata; class Mammalia; order Chiroptera; family Pteropodidae; genus Pteropus; species Pteropus alecto. The sequence continues at coordinate 36,341,706 of NW_006441955.1, read as the reverse complement.
TGGGAATGTAAACTGGTAGAGCCACTGCGGAAAACAGTATGGAGGTTCCTCTCAAAAAATTAAGAATTGAGCTACCATATGACCCAGCAAAGTTTCTTATAGGTAGCTACCTGAAACTTTTAAAAACATTTATTCAGAAAGTTATATGTATTCCTCACTGCAGCATTAGTCACTGTAGCCAAGTGTCCTTTGATGGATGATTAGTTAAAGAAAATGTGGCACATATATACAATGGAATACTACTCAGCCGTAAGAAGGATGAAATAGTGCCATTTGAGACAACATGGATGGATCCTGAGAGTGTCGTGCTAAGGGAAATAAGACAGAAAAGGACAAGAATATGATTTCACTCAGATGTTGGATATAAAACAGAAAGCAATAAACAAAATCAATGAACTTATATACACAGACAACAGTAGGAAGGTTACCAGAGGCAAAGGGGGGTGAGGGTAGGATGAAGAGGGTAAAGGAGTCAAATATATGGTGACAGAGGGAGACTAGACTTTGGGTGGTGAACACACAATGTAATATACAGATGATGTATTATAGAATTGTACAGTTGAAACTTAATATAATGTTATTAACCAGTCACCTCAATAAATTTAATTTTCACAAGTAAAAAATTAAAATAAATAATAAAAATAAAAAGAAGTTCTGCCTACCAATGCATCTGAAACTCTTCCCCTATAGGGCCTGCTCAGGTGCCCCAATTTCTTTTGCTTCAATCCTTATCCCTGCATAGCTGTGCTCCCTCTTGAGGGTTCAGGCAAATAGCCTGAGGCCTCTTGACAGTCCAGCCATAACTCTTGCTAAATTCTTTGCTGCCCTTCTCTGAGTCCAGCTTGAGCTGGACAAACACCCTCTTCTAAATGGCCAAATTATAAATGCTTAAGTATGCTGTGGAGTGAAAAGGCTGCGAAGCACTGATAGAACACTTTCTCTTTTCAATATTTTTCTACGCGGTTTCTATTTCAACTAAAATTTCTTTAAGGTGATTTATATCACCTAATACTGCTTTCCACCTCTCCTCTCCCTTCCTCTCACTGCCTAGACATCATAAATATATTTAGCAATTTAATTACAAGTAATATTTACTAGTAATGGAAAATAAATTTATTAAATGAATGTCTCATTATTTAGAACCATTCCAATACTAATGTGAAACAAAAACTTTGGAGACCACGAGTTTTCCTGAAAGAGGGTTTATTGAGCCATATGGCTAGCCAGAGAAAGGACCAGGGCCTGCAGCATGCAGTCTAAACTACCGGCAGCTGGACTAGATGGAGAAGACAAACATGTCCAAAGTTCTGAGATTGACAGGGTCTTTTCATAATAAGTTTGGAAAAGAATGATGTTAAGTTGTTTTGAAATAATGTACAGTGGCTAGAGAGAAAAGGAGAAGGGAAACGGTAAAGCCAGGAAAGTTCTAGGATAGGTGACTAGTCCAAAAGGAAGAAGCATTTGTTGCTTCTGGACTGGTTGTGGGCAACAGTCTGGAAAATTCATGTCAAGCACCATGGCTTGATGGCTAGTGGTCCACTATGCTTTCTAAAGAAGTGCTGAAATAACTGCCTGAAAGTTGATTCAAAGTTTCAACATACATTCAGTAATGTGGGCAGTTTTTTGTTAGTTTTGGCCTGCAGGCTGCTAACTCATTAACTTTCCTGACTCTTCCTCCTACCCTCTGGCCTGCTGTAGTTTAATTTTAGGACATCTCAGATATTTTTTTTCTTGTCACTAAGATTTATTTTTATCTAAGTATTGTCATAAAATTTAAGCCATATAGAGCATAATTTACATACTTTCCCTTAAAAAAGTAAAATAATCTATGATTCACATTAAAGATTATCTCCTAGGATGAACATTTTTCTTCCAAAGTTTCCAAACAGAACTCCACACATGGAACAATTAATTTCTCTTCAAAAAGTTAGGTTTGGGGGCATCAAATTCAGATAAAATTTGTTATCCTACATAATTATAACATTTAAATATAATACATATGACCGACTTAAATTGATCATCTCTTTGACATAATTATTTGTAACTTATGAAATTCTTTCATGATTTTAAAATTCACTATTTACTTCAACAAAGTTTTTAAGCAAAATGATTAAAAAGTGAAAACTATTACGACAAAAGAATAAATTGTTTTGTGTTATACTTTGTCACAAAAATAATAAAGATTAATTAGAGCTCAAAGTATTCCTTCTTATAAAAATTCCCTAAAATAATATATGGGCATTTTGGTTAACAAACATCCAGAAATGTTTTACACACATGTATATAGTCTCATACACAAATATATATGATCAGCATGGCAGTTTATAAAGCTGTTGATTTTTTACATAATCAGAATCTGTTGGGTATTAAATTATTTTTATATGTAAGATGTATTCTTTATGGACCCTGACAAGGCATTTTGTGAGCTATTTAAACACATGATTTTTATTCCTAAAAAAGGTAAAACATAAGTTAGCATCTTGAAAGTAAAATTTCTTTAGTACAACATTAATCTATTATTAATGTATTCCAGATGCCACCCCCCATCACATTTTGCATCATTAAGTGATACAAAATTCTGTCAGCCAATTATCTTACACCTTTTTGCTACTTGACCTATTTTGGCAATTTATTACCACATAGTTTCTATTTCATATTACATATTTTATAGGGTAATCAACGATAAGAAGGAATTGAGGAAATAATGTTATTCTAGCTTTCTCCAAATATTTTGACAATGGAGGCACTCTACTGAGTAAACTTGAAAGAGCTCAAAGCATATAGGTTCATTAGCAATTTTTAAAATTATTAAATTTTCTTTTTATTAATTACGGAAAATAAACTTTTACTGAATGCATTTTCTGTTTAAGCATATGTTTGAACTCTGCTCTATGATAAGCCATTGCAGTGTTATCTTTTATCATATATTAATTCAAACATAAGTCCCTTTTATAAATTTTTTTATGTTAGAAACATTTAGCTAATGCCCTTTCCAGTTTCAATTTTTCCCTGCGTGAATTCCCTTTAAGTCATATTGTGAAACATAGTTGTTTGCTGCTACATTCTGGAATGTAGAATAATTTAGTAGTCCAATTCATCAACCTCTAACCATAAATCAATCTCCTAAAATTAAATTTTTGCAAAATTTTATTCCCTATGTCTTAAGCACTTTTTTAAAAGGTGTTTTCAAAGAAAAATAAAGCTTTATATCAATTTGATATTTGGAGTATAGAAAGATTTTCTTAGCATATATGTATCAATATCTCATCCATAAATGGTTACTGATCATGTAGAATTTCCACTATTGAAAGGAAACAATCTCTAAACAATAGCAATTTCTTTCTTATCATTCATTTATCTTAGGACTATTAAAATTAAAACTATAACAGCAGTGTCCACAAATAGAATTACTATCTACATAGGTAGGCCAGATCAAGTTAAAACAATTTTAAGAATATTAAAACAATGCACTTGTCACCTTCATTTTAATGCTTCAAATGGAGCACCACACCTAAAACAGGATGATAGTAGAATCTTAATCCATGCTAGCCAAATCAAGAATGACACCAGCTAGTTAACAGTCATCGCTACTTTCTGTATTGCCGGCAGTTTTCCTACCGAGAATTGGAAGAAATCCAAGATTTCAGGAGCATAGTCGAAGGTGGCTCACTGAAGAAAAAGGAAGAAAGAAAAGAGAAAAAAAGGAAGGAAGGAAGGAAGGAAGGAAGGAAGGAAGGAAGGAAGGAAGGAAGGAAGGAAGGAAGGAAGGAAGGAAGGAAGGAAACAACCTACCATTTTGTTTTGGGGAATTCTTCTCTCTGTTACTAAATCCAGTTAAAGCATTTTTAAATAATTGTTCTAATGAAACTTGGCAAAAAGTAAAAGAAAATTCTGTATGAATATAATAGATCTGTTTAAAGAAGTAACTCATTTTCACTTTTCTATGATGATAAGTTCTCTCCCACTGGTTATTATAGAACCCTGCAACTTTAAAAGCATTTAGGTATTTATTTAGGTTAAATTCTCTTTAGAGCCAGGAAATCTGGTAAAACAAAAGTTACAGATTTCTACAGGTGTTTATTACACTTTCCCAAACCCATTCAAATTTCCTCTAATTAAATTAAGTATTCCTTTCGTTTGTTTGATTGTTTGTTTTGTGGGGTTTTGGCCTCTGCTGAAAAATTTCAGGATATGCACATCAATTAACAGAAAGAACACCTAGTTCTTTCTTTTCTTTCTATGAAATTCAATCAGATTTCATATGCACTTATAGAAATAAAACCAGCTTCCACAGGCTCACAAGAGCCAATTGTTACATTTTCAAGAATTTTGCAAACAAGTTGCTAAAAATGTTAGCTTTATATCAGTCATGGTGAGAGTATTTTTTACCATGGAACCTGATAAATGCTACAGATCAGGGTTGTTTTTTCCCTTGGACAACTAATTGTTAAACACCAGCACTGTCTAAATCCTATGCAGATTAACAGTGAACGAAATGAAAATAAACCTTTAGCTGCTAAGTAAGAACAATTCCAAAATGAAATGATAAAAATTAATTTTATTGAATTCATTCAGATGTATTTGGGATATTCAAGGTCTAATAGGATCATAATTTTTTCTTCATTTCCTATGTAACAGAATTACCCATTATGGTAATCCTTGTTTCTACTGTCAACATTAGATTCCAATGTTTGTAAGTCTTTGTCACTGGATATTTATTATAATACCTTACTGATTTACTTAAAAAGTCATATATCACAATTTTGCATCCTCCATGTATGGACTTTACACTACCTAAGAGTCAATGCATAACACTATTTTTCTTAATAATACAGATAATTTAAATAATCAAAATGAAAACTTCCCTCTATGCTAGTTCTCTTATCCTTATCCAAACTCAGTTAACTAAGATTTTAATGCTCATTTTAAAGACCAAATACCTCAGACTTTAGATGTTTTAAGTTTTTTGAAAGTAAGATAATTTACTACATATAAATTCGAGCTATTTTTTTATTTCGGTGACCACTTCATGGTAACATTAGATGAAATAGCCCATTAGATAAAGTAAGTTAAAGCCACTTATTTTGAAATAAGCCAACAGATATCCAGTTTCTGGTTAAACTCTGATTATTTGGCTTGAACCTGAAGAGCCTGGTCCTGTAACTATAATTTAGATCATCTCAAAATAGGACATTCTAAAGAGAATTAGTTTAAATAGCTTCCAATGGATCAAAATTTTCTGTGCGGTTGCCATATTTAGCAAATAAAAATAGGGGACTCCCAGTTACATTTGAATTTCAGATATTGAAAATATTACATGAGATGTACTTATACTAAAAATGTTTTGTTGTCTATCTGAAATTCAAATTCAAAAGGGCATCTTGTTTTTTGTCTGGCAACACTAAGTACTCAGTGTGATCTTAAACACCTGAGGTCAAGGACTCTTAACCAGATGAATTTAGACCATAGGTTTGATGGAGTTGGTGAACACCTGAAATTGGATGTAAAATATTTTTAATTAGTCTGTAGCTTTTTCTGGGGAACAAAAACATAGCTTTTATCAGTGGTTCTTAATGAAGAGTTTGCTTTAAAGTCTCTCAAAGAGCTTGTAAAAAAATTTGTGCCTGACAAAGTTGAGGACAGTGGGTAGGTGATGCTATCACTTTTGTTTAATAGAGGGAGGAACTTTTTACTATGCATTTATATGCACGGAATGCTTCTGGAAAGATACACAAGGAACTGGAAGTAGTGGTTACCTCTGGAGAAGAGAACGAGAAGACTGGGGTAAGAAGAAGTCTTACTTTTCACGATTACTCTTTTGTACCATTTAATTTTATCACATTGTCCACATCTTATCTATTTGAAAATACAAAAACAACAGTGCCTATGCCTCTCTCTAGGCTTCTTAAGTCAGAATTTCTAAAATTTTAGTGGTTGGGCCATAATATTTGTGTACGTTTCTGAGTTTTTTGTTTTTGTTTTTGTTTTTAGCTCCACAGAGTATTTTGATTATACATTGAAATCACTCACTCGCTGTTCTGTGGCATTTGCCACAAAAACAACAAAACAAATACATACACTCCATACTCACGCACATACCGTACTCTGTATTTCCCAGGGAAGACCCAGAAAATGAATGACTCACTTCAGCACAACTGGAAAAGTTCCGCGTAGAGCGGACAGGGGGTGAGTCATACCAGTCCACATTCAGAGGTAGTGAAACAAGAAACTGCTCAATGTTTTAAGTTGAAGGCTCAAGAGAGTGAACTCCTAATTATGTTTTTAGTCACTAGATTACATTATGGACTAACTGAGTACATAGTTGCTTATTCCCTCTATTAATTAACCTGCCTTTTCTGCACTTCTCATAGGTGGGGCCAGGGTTAGTAAGGGCCTGCCATTCCTAGCAACTCTTCTTATGTCCTGACATCATAGAAATTTGCCCAGCCTGGTTCAAAGAGACAGCCCTACCTGTTAACAATTTACCTCATCCTACCCACTGCCCAGCATATGTTATTCAGTGTTCAAGGAATGACTGCAATTCTTCAGGATTAAACCTGCAAAGAGGAAACATGCATCCAGCTGGGTGTGCTAAAGCACTACCTGCATCATTCTCCTGAAATTGGCCTGAAAAAAGTGTCTCTTCTTTATCTATACTTCCGTTCATTTCAGCAAAATTGGCAGGAAAGAATTTCTTCATAGACAACTTATAGCTGAGAAAAAAAATAAAATTTTATTCCCTTTTCTTAGGGTTCTATTTCTGGTCCATTTTGTCCAAAGAAAAGGAATACCACAAGTTACATGACTGCACCCCAACTTATGCAATGAATTTGATTTCACTCACAAAAACCTCTGAATGTTATTATGAACCTGTGCCCTAAAAGTAGTGTCTGGTATTCTTTTATTGATAGTAGTCCTAAGGGTTTTCTTAGAGATCCTTCTTCAGCCTCCAAATTGGGTAATTTCTGCAGTTATCATGGGTAGTTCACTTATTCTTTGGAAGACAGTAGTCTAAAATTTCCCTTGATAATGCTAAATATTTTCTTGGTTAAAAGGATACAGGATAGTCACCCTAAAATCCTTAAGTTGGTATGTTTAGAAAAAAGAAATAATACAGAACTGAGAATTTTGTATTTTCTCTAGAATATTGATATTCAAGAACCTTCACAATATGGCCTCTAAACTCTCCACATACCTCCTACCACTCCCTGCCATTGTTCCTACGCTCCAGCCGTACACAACTGCACTTAGTTCCATGACTGCCTGAGTACTCTGTCACGTCTCTGTGCATGTGTTCTTTTCCATCCAGTTAACTCTTACCCATTCTCAAAGACTCAGCTCACATGTGATGAGTCTGAGACATCGTCCATGAATCTTCTTTTCCTTCTTCTTTCCTCTCTTGAATTTGAACTTGGTGCTCCTTTGTACGTTCTTAGTATTATTCTTGGTACCCAGCCCTGAGCAGATAACAATTCAAATAGTCTTTTAACTTGTGTGTCTCCTTTGAGGACAGGACTATTCCTGGCACAGAATAGGTACTTGATTAATATTTAATAAGTGAATATCGAAAGTTCTCCAAATAATAAATCAAAATTTACATTCTACATAGCATTAAAGTGTTTAACTATAGATATAAGTAAGTCATATTTCTGGGATTGATTTTCAGATTCTTTTACCTCAAACACCTACTTTCCCATTCTTATTTATTTGCTTTCAAATTACCAATAAACAAGATTTAAATATGAGTCAAAAAATCTTAAAATGAAAATTATTTATGAAATAATGTTCTTAACTGTACTCTTTTTTATACAGGAAAAGCACTGGTAAGAGCTAATTATTTTAGCTGTGTAAAATGCACAGAAATTTTTGTAGATTTTTTAAAATAAATCCTCTCAAACTTAATTTTTTGAAATTGTGCATAAAAATGGCATCGGTTAAAAAAAAATGACCTCAGTTACCATTTTTTAAATTGTTCAGAAATCCAGGCTAAAAGAAACTCTTTAAAAATTAATAAAAGAAATCAGGAAGACCTGAAAGAAAGCAAGCATGACTTCTCTATACTTGGCAAAAGATCTTCAGAGATGAGTCAAGTGCTTATTAAATAGTGAATAATCCCCCAAAAGGAAGCACGCTTAAGGCTGATTTTTTAAAGTATGGAGAAAGTCAATTCAACTCTGACTCCAAAACTTCTAATCTAAACATGTTATCTTTTGCTATTGCTTTCCTAAGGAATTATACTTGCAAATATATAATTAATCAAAATAATACATTTAAATGTATTTAAGTATAAGAGATAATTTGGCAAGGCTTACATAGAAAGATAGCCAGATAAGGCCATATGTGAAAATATATAATCATAAACTTCAAGAAATCATAAACAAGTTAATCTACATTCAAGCATAGGAGTTATAAAGTACAGAAATAATTTTAGAATACAACACTTCTTGTTTAAAACCACATAATTAGATGTTTAAAATCACAAATCTTGTTTTTTAAATATCTGAGGACAAAGATGCATATTTTTTGTGGGGTTTTTTTTCACCTTTTACCAAGCAAACTATACAGAGGTGGGAATGAGAACACTTAATTTTATATTATTGTTTTCTAAAGGTTGAATGTGTTCGCGTTTCCCTAGCTTGATGGTAACATCTTCAAAGGTTTAGATTAGGTCAGTCACAAGGCAGATTAATACAAGCTTTGAAGTTGATTAATTGATTTTAAAGCGTCAGCAGGATCATGTCTAAATCCATTAATTTGCTTCGCTTCAAGCAAATTGTTTGTTTATCCTTACCTTAAATTCTCCCAAGAAAGGAGAGTTTGAAACTCCCCAGAAAATGCAATACATTTTGGGTAATGATGAAACTATCCCCTATTATAATCAAATGTGTTCGGGTTTTGTCAAGACTATGCAACTGTCTACATATTAAAGGATTTTAATGGGAGTTTTTAATGGCATTTTTTCCCCAGAAAAGTTCTACCAAATGATGAACTTTGCTAATTATGGATACGCTCTAATTTACATGAACCTTATACAGCTATTTAATATCTGAACATAAAACACCCATGTTAGTATTGCAGAGTAATAAAGCTGTAGCCTCTTTAACAAATAATGTTGAATCATTATTTGTTAAATGTAGATACCCACATGGAAAAAAATGAATCGACCCCTAAAATTCAATTCCAGGTAGATTTTAGATCTAACTGTGAAAATTAATATAGTGAAGTTTCTAGAACAAACTGTATGAGATTATCTTCATTACTTGCTGGAGGCAGAAATTTTTTAAACAAGATACAATAAGCACTACCATAAAAGAAAAATGATAAATTAGAGGACATTAAAGTTTATCGAAAAATACTTTTACGAGAATGTAAAGACAGAGTCAGAATGGGAGAATATATAGCAATACATACACCCAACAAAGGACTCATATCTAGTATATGTAAAGAACTCCTATAAAACAATAAGATAGATCACATGATAGAAAATTGGCAAAATACAAAAACCAGCACTTCACATAACATTTATATAGTTTACAAATATATTGAAAAATACTTAACCTTATTAGATATCAGAGAAATGCACATTAAAGCCCTCAGTGAAATATTGCTACATGTCTCTCACAATGGCTAAAATTTACAAGACTGACAATACCAAGTGTTCGTGAAAATATGGAACAATGGAAATTCTCACATGTTGCTAGTGGAAGTGTCAGTTACTACAACTTTGAACTATTTGGCAATATCACACACTATATGACCCAAGAATTCTACTCCTAGATATATACTCAAAAGCAATACATTCATATGTACACCAAAAGGCATCTAAAAGGATATTTGTAGCAACAATTATTTGTAATAGCTAAATACTGGAAACAACCCAAATTTCCTTCAGCAGTAGAAAGAATAAATAAGGGTACATTCATATAATGTTACCATAAAGAAAAAGAATAAAATATGTCTACAGGCAAAAGAACAAAAAATATTCAACAAAAGAAGTCAGACACAAAAATACATAATTACATTTATAAAATTTCTCAAAACATAAAAACCTAAATTATAATGTTAGAAGTGAGGATAATGTTTAATTCTTGGGAGAAAGGAATGAGTAATGATTGGGATGGAGCACAAGAGGGGTCTTCTGAGATACTGGTAATGTTCTTTCATTTTATCTGGATGAGGGTGAAACAGGTGTTTTCACTTTTTAATGATACTTCAAACTGGTTGTACATTTGTCCATTTTGTATATATGTTATAATTAAATTTTTAGAAAGTTTATTTAAAAAACATCTCTTCAGGGTTCTTATTTATCTTGTAAAATAACTCTGGTTTCCAAAAGGAATGTTGGATCATTTACAATGTGTTTCGATACGCACAGAACTTTTCAGAAACATGTCTACTGAATAACAAGTTGCATCTATGCAAACCATTATTAAACATAAGGGAAGGGAGTTTAATCATTGCATTAGTTTTGACTGCCATCTAATGGCAAGAATGCTACATTTACAGAAGCAAACAACCTGTTCCTGCAGTGAGCAAAAGAACATTGACTTTGGCTACAATTTGCAGGACTGCTTTTCGGTAGAATTTATCATCTGCAAATATTAGGTAAATATTTGAATGTGATGTAAGTATTAAGTGTAATGTTAGGACATGAAAACATTAGGATATGATGCAAATATTATGATATTCATTTAGGATTATTAAATCTGAAACAGAATTTTCCATTTCTTTGTGAAAGAAGTTCATGACCCAATTAGAGTTTTTATCCTTTCTCTTGACCAGACTTTACAATCCTTACAGATTATAGCCCACTTAGTACAGCAAATATCAGACAACAACACAATTCTTGTTACCATGAAAATCTAAAATGAGAGATAGACTTAGTATGTGTAATTCAATGCCTTGAATACAGTATAAACAGTGCTTAGTACAAAGCATTAGATTAATGTCCTGCTTAAAGCAGTCTACTTGAACTGCAGATTTTTAGTGGAATTTTAAGAGTAGGGTCTATGTGGCATGGAACTATAGTCTAACCTAGAAGGAACATGTACTGCAATAAAATCTACAATTAAAAGAGAAAGGTAGAGAAATCCAAGGTAAGAATTGTAAATGAGAATAAGCACTTTTGAGCCTCAGGTATTAACTAGATATTTTTGAAAGTGAAGAACAATTTCCTGGGCAGAACCTCTGAAAGAATTTTTTAAGATAACTAGCAACATTTTTGGTGGGTTTCAACAATTTCTATGGAAAATAAAAAAAGAGAGAGAGAGAAAATTGGAAAAGAGGAAGCTTTGGTTATATTTCTTCTGACATTCTACTTCTTATTACAACCAGTTTGATTATCAAGTAGTCAAGATGAATATGGTTTCATCCTCCAGCAAAATGCCCCAACCCTTTACATTTAATCCAAACAGAACGAATCATTTTGTTTTATTAATAGTTTTATTGAGGCATAATTGACATAATAAACTGTATGTATGTAAACCAGCATATATATATATATACTCATTAAACCATCACGACAATCAAGATTATGAATATATGTCACCCCAAAAGGTGGTCATGTGACCCTTTGCAACTCAAACCTTCCTCTCCCTATCCTGCTTTGTCCCTAGGCAGTTATTGATTTGCTTTTGTTTATTCTAGATAAATCTATGTTCTTGAATTTTATATAAATGGAATCATGATGTATGTACTCTTTATTGTCTGGCTCTTTAACTCAGTGCAATTATTTGAAATCATCTTTGTTGTTGCTGTATAAATAGTTAATTCCTTTTTATTCTTGAGTAGTGTTCCATTGAGTGGATATAGCACAATTTGTTTATTCACTTGTTGATGGACATTTAGGTTATTTTTGTTTTACAAATAAACTACTTGTAAATATTACAAATAAAGCTACCATGAACATATGTGTAAAAGTATTTGTGTGAATCTATGCTTTCATTTGGGGGAATGATTATTTAAAAGTGTTTGCCAGACTGAATAATGACCCACCGAAGATGCCCAGAACCTGTGAATATGTTACCTTATATGAATGTACTTTGCAGATGTGGTAGATTATCCTAATTATCCAAGTGGGCCTATTGTATCACAAGCATTCTTATAAGATGGAGGCAGTAAAGTTAGACAGAAAATGAAGTGATGATGGAGTAGAGGGACAAAGAGACTGGAAGATGTTATGCTACTGGCTTTGAAGATGGAGGACAGGACCACGTAGGCAAGGAATGTAGGCAGCCTCAAGAAGCTAGGGGCAAAGAAATTAATTCTCACCTGGAGCCTCCAAAAGAAACCAGCCCTGCCAACACCCAGTGAGATTTCTTTTTGGACTTTTGACTTCCAAAACTACAAGATAATAAATTTATGTTGTTTTAAGTCATAGGTTTGTGATAATTTGTTACGGCAGCAATAGAAATTATGTAATGGAATGTAATGAGTAGGTTATATAGTAAGTTTCTGTTCAGCTTTTTAAGATTCTTCACATTATTTTCAAAAGAGAATGCACCATTTTACGTTTCCACTAGTAATGAATGAGAGTTCCAGTTGCTTCACATGCTCACCATACTTAGTATTATCAGTCTTTTTATTTTTAACATTCTATTGACTATATGGTAGTAGCTCATCAGGGTTTGAATTTGCATTTCTCTAATGAATAATGATGTTCAGCATCAGGTCGTGTATTTATTGCCATTCCTATATATCTTCTTTGGTGAAGTAACCATTTAAATCTTTTATCCATTTAGAAAACTGAATTGTCTTCTTATTTTTGAGCTGTGTAAATTCTTTATGTATTTTAGATACCAGTCCCTCCTGGATATATGTTTTGCAAATATTTTATCCAGTCCATAACACCATCTTTTACATTTTTTGAAGCTATCTCTGTGTCCCAGTATGTGGTTGATTCTTGAGAATGTTTCATGTGCACTAGAAGAGAATGTATAAGGAGCTGTTTTGGGATGGAAGGCTCTGTATAAGTCAATTATGTCCACTTGGTCTAATGTGTCTTTTAAGGACGTTATTTCCTTACCAATTTTCTGTTTGGATGATCTGTCCATATCCGACAGTGGGGTATTTAGGTCCCCTACTACGATGGTGTTTTGGTCTGTTTCTCCCTTTAGTTCTGTTAGTAATTGCTTTATATATTTCGGGGCTCCCTGATTGGGAACATAGATATTAATAAGTATTATGTCTTCTTGGTACATGAGTCTCTTTATTATTATGAAGTGTCCCTCAGTGTCTTTCTTTATCTTTTTAATTTTGAAGTCTATTTTGTCCCCTATTAGTACTGTTACTCCCGCTTTTCTCTGAATGCCATTTGCTTGAAATGTCATTTTCCACCCTTTCACTTTGAGCCTATATTTGTCTTTGGAGCTGAGATGTGTCTCCTGGAGGCAGCATATGGTTAGGTTTTGTTTTTTGATCCATTCTGCAACTCTGTGCCTTTTTATTGGTGAGTTCAGTTGATTTATATTTAGGGTGATTATTGAAATATGAGGTCTTCTTATAGCCATTTTATCTTTTGTTTTCTGGTTGCTTGGTGTATCCATTGCTTCCTTGTCCTTGTG
>NW_006441955.1:36323244-36327834 GCF_000325575.1 Pteropus alecto | reverse complement strand
GGTGAACTGACCCCTTTCAGTATTTCCTGTAGTGCAGGCCTTGTAGTGAAGAATTCCCTCAATTTTTATATGTCTGAAAAGGTCTTAATTTCTGCTTCATATCTAAAGGAGAGCTTAGCTGGATACATTATTCTAGGCTGGTAGTTCCTTTCACTTAATAGTTTAAATATTTGATTCCATTCCTTTCTGGCTTGTAAGGTCTGTGCTGAGAAGTCCGATGATAATCTAATGGGTTTTCCCTTATAAGTTACTGTTTTCTTCTCCCTGGCTGCCCTAATAATTCTATTTTTGTCATTGATTGTTGGTAATTTTAATACAATGTGTCTTGGTGAAGGGCTTTTGGGGTTGAGATAATTGGATATTCTGTTGACTTCTTGAATTCCAAGCTCCAGCTCATTCCTTAGATTTGGGAAATTCTCGTCAACTATTTGTCTGAAAATGCTTTCTAGTCCCTGCTCCTTTTCCTCACCTTCAATAATGCCCATTATTCTCATGTTTCCTCTCCTGATAATATCAGCTAGTTGTTGTATTTCTCTTTCATTATTTTTCATTCTTCGGTTTCTCTCTTCTTCCTTCTCATTTATTTCTAGATTTCTGTCTCTGATATCATTGATCTTTTCCTTCATTTGGTATTTCCCAAGCTTGCTATTTCATTTTTCAACTCTTGCAGTGTGTTTTTTCATCTCCATAAGATCTCTTCTGTTCTTCTTGAGAGTTTCCGTCTCCTTGTTCCGCTCATCTAGTTGTGTTTTCAGTTCCTGAAATTTTGTTGATATGATTCATTTCGGAACTCATTGAGTTTTTTCAGAAGTACCATTTTGAATTCTCCGTCATTTAAGTCACATATTTCTATGTCTGTAAGCTTATCTCTGGAGATTTTTCTCTTTCTTTCTGAGATGCCTTATCACCTTGGTTGTTCATGGTGTTTAATGGACTGTTTCTCTGTCTGGGCATTAATGGAAGTGCATTGTTTTTTTTCCCAGATTTATTATATAAAGATCTCTCTTTAGCCTGTCACGAAGAAGGCACTTTTCTTTTGGTTTCCAGTAGGTGGTGTCTAAGCCTCTTGGATCCCTGCTTTATATAAAGCCTTAATAATGCCTTTTTTTCTTATAGATGTTTAATCACGCTCAGTACCCTCAGTCTCAATCCCTGTCAGTGTCAGTGACAGTTTCGGTAGCGTTTGCACAGATTCCCTTGGGGCTCTGTGATGTTCGGTCTCAGAAGATATGGGGGAAGGGGCTATCTGGGTTGGGGTTTGGGAGCTGCAGCTCAGCCTCGGTTTTACACCTACGGCTGGTAGAAATCAACCGTTGTTTCTCTGCTGTCCTCACTTCTCTGCCCTCCCCACTTCTCTGCTTTCTGCCCTGATGACTAGGCCCTGCCGCAGACCACATGGAGCTCACATCTACCCCAGGCAAGGCTGTTCAGGGAACTCACTGCACCTTCTCCCCACCCCCTCCTCCCACAGGGAGCTCTGGCAGGAGAGGTAGCTTCTTTGTTTCTCCCAGTCTACCATCCGACACCTGGGGTTCTGACTTGTGGTATCTCTTATGTGCAGATCCCACACTCAGACATGCTGGTGTGCAGTTTGGGTGTTTTTGTTGAGTTTTAGATGTTCAGTTTATTGTTGTTTCAAGGGGAGGGATCTGGGGACGTCTCTCACTCAGCCATGCACTCCGAATCAAATGTTCATTTATTTTATCTTTGTTTAATATGTCTCATAGGTTAGCGATGCATTGACTATCTATCCTTAATATTTCTTGAGTTTTATCCATTTGATTTGTTTTCCTTGTATGATTACAGAGGCCAACAAGTCCCACAATCTGCCATCGGCAAGCTGGAGACCCAGGAAAGCCAATAGTAACACAATCTTTTGAAGAGCAAAAGTTTTTAATTTTTATGAAGTCCAATTTGTTATTTGTGGTAAGCAGCTTCTGAAATGGCGTTCAATGATGCCCACCTTCTGGCCTTTGCATCTTTGCATAAACTCCTCCCCTTGAGTGTGAACCGGACCTAGTGATTTGATATCTAATGAAACATTTGTGGCAAAAGTGATGTAATGTCACTTCTAAGATTACACTGCAAAAGTCTGTGACTTCCTTCTTATAGCCTCTCTCTGACTCTTCTTTCATACTTCTTCTAATGAAACAAGCCCCATTGTGAGCTGCCCTATTGTAAGGCCCACATGGCAAAACCAAGGATGGCTTCTGGCCCGTAGTCAGCAAGGAACTAAGGCCCTCTCAACAACACTTGAGAAACTGAATCCTGCCAACAGTCACATGAGTAAGCTTGAAAGTAGATCCCAGCAGAGACTTTAGATGAGACCACAGCCTCAGTAACAACTTGATTGTAGCCTTGCGAGACACTCTAAAGCAGAGGGTCCAGCTAAGTCATGTCCAGATTCCTGACCCACAAAGGTTATAATGGCTATAATGTTAAGCCACAAAGATTTGAAGTAATTTCTTACAAAACAGTAGATAATAAATACAATAGATTTTTTTCTTTCATGCTTTTCGTGTCTTATTTAAGGAATCTTTGCCAAACCCAAGGTCATAAAGATTTTCTTCTGTTTTCTTCTAAAAATTTTCTTCTAGAAATTGTAAAGTGAAGGTCATAAAGATTTTCTTCTGTTTTCTTCTAGAAATTGTAAAGTGTTATATCTTACATTTAAGTCTATGATCCATTTTGAGTTAATTTTTGTATACAGTGTGAGGTAAGGTATATGGGAAATGTATAGTGTGGTTTATTTTGTCACCTGCAGCTCTATCCAATTGTTTCAGCATCATTTGTTGAAGATTGTCCTTTCCCTATTGATTTGCACTATTTCTCTAGTTATGAGTAATTAATTGACCATATATGTATAGTTCTAATTCCAAATTCTCTCTTTGATTATCTATCTTTATACCAATACCATACCACTTTGATTACTGTAGCTTTATAAATCTTGAAATCAAATAGTATAAGTGTTCCAACTTTATTCTTTTCAAACTTGTTTTGACTGTTTTAGATTCTTTTCATTTTCATATACATTTTATAATCAGCTTTTCAATTTCTAAAAAAAATTTATTGGTTTTTTTTTAATTGAGATTGTATCAAATCTTTGGGGGGAAATTGACATCTTAACAATATTGAATCTTATGAACCATGAATATGCTATATCTTTGATTATTTAGATCTTCCTTAATTTCTCTCAGCAATGTATTGTCCTTATCAGTGTATAGGTTTTAACATCTTTTTTCAAATTTATTCCTAAGTATTTCATATTTTCAACGCTAGTAAAACAGATATAGATTTCTAAATTTTGATTCTTTTTTGTGGCTAGTATTTTCCTACTTTCTCTATGTTAACCTTGTATTCTTCGATAAGGATAATTCACTTCCTACTTATAGTAGCTTTTATTACAGCTTCTTAAGGATTTTCTACATAGATGATTATGATGTCTACAATCAAGAGTTTTCTTTCTTCTATGATCTATGTTTTTTGTTTCTTTTTATAGCCTTAATACAATATTGAATGAAAGAGATGAACATGGACATTTTTTGCCTTGTTTGGAATCTAGGTGAGAAGCATTTAATCTTTTATGATCACTTATGAGTTTAGCTGTACATTTTTATATATGGTCTTTGTCAGATTGAGGAAATGCCTTTCCATTTATATTTTGCTGAAAGTTTTCATTGGGAATAAATATAAGAATTCTCAAATGTTTTCCCTGCATGTATTGAGATGAATTTGTGTGTGTGTGTGCGTATGAGTGTGAATTTGGTAAATTATATTGCATTCCTGGGATAAACTACTTTAGTCGCAATGTATCATTATTGGAAAAATAAATCCAATAATGTTTGTATACATTATTGGATTTATTTTTCTAAAATTTTAAGAAGTTTTGCCTTTATGTCCAAGAGGAATATTGGCATGTTTTATTTTTTAAATTTAATTTTATTTATTTTTTAAATTTAATTTTTATTTATTTTTATTGAGGTATTATTGGTTTATAACATTTTCTAAGTCAAGTATGCAACTTTATTTTTTAAATTTAATTTTTATTTATTTTTATTGAGGTATTATTGGTTTATAACATTTTCTAAGTCAAGTATGCAACATTATAATTTGAATCTGTATACACGACATTATGCTCACTACCAAAAGTCTAGTTTCCAACCATCATCGTACAATTGACCTCTTTTACCCATTTTGTCCTACCTCCACCCTCTTTAGTTTTATTTTCTTTTATAATTTTTGTCTAGTTTTGGTACCAGGTTCATGTTGTCTCATACAATAAATTAAGAAGCATCTCCTCCTTTTTAATTTTCTGAAAGAATTTTATGAAATTATTATTATTTCTATTTTACATTTTGGTAGACTTTAACAGTGAAGCAAACTGGGCCTGGAGTTTTCTTTACAGGAAAGTTTTTAACTAAATATTTGATTTAATAGATAAAAAAACTTTCATATTATGTTTCTTCTTGAGTAAACTTTGGTATTTTGTATAATTCATCCAAGTTGTTGAATTTATTGGCATAAAGATTTTATAATACTTTTATCTTTTTAACGATATTTTAAAAGACTTTGTAGTGATATCTCTCTGTG
>NW_006441955.1:36309648-36323191 GCF_000325575.1 Pteropus alecto | reverse complement strand
ACTTTTCATCAGTCAGGCTAGAGATTTATCAATTTTATTGATCTTCTCAAAGAACCTGCTTTTGGCTTCACTAATTTCTTTATTCTTTTGTTTGTTTTCTACTTCATCGGTTTCTGCTCTTACCTTTATTATTTTCTTTTGGGGGGGCGCCTATTTGGATTTAATTTACTCTTCTTTTTATAGTTTCTTAAAGTAGACCATTAGTTACTGATTTGATTATCTTTTAATGTATGAGTTTACTGCTCTATATTTCCTCCTAAACACTGTTTGTAAATCATTCATATATTTTTCTTTTTACTCAATTCAAAATGATTTCTAACGGCCTTTCGATTGCTTCCTTGACATATGGGTTATTTAGAAGTGTTATTTAGTATCCACATATTTGAGGATTTTTCAAGTGTCTTTCTATTATTGAATTCCATTTTATTTTCTTGTGGTCATATTTTATATTATTTGAATTCTTTCAACTTGTTGAGACTTGTTTTTTGGTCAGAATATGACTTATCTTGGTAAGTAATGTGAATATTTGAAAAAAACATGTATTCTGTTGCTGTTGGTGAACTGTTTGACAAATATCAGTTAGATCAAGCTGATTCATAGTGTTCAAGTCTTCTTGTATCCTTACTACTTTACTGTCTACCTGTTCTATTAATTATTAAGAAAAAGGTGTTGAAATCTCTGAATATAATTTTAGATTTATATATTTATCTTTTTGGTTCTACTGATTTTGCTTCATGTGTTCAAAGCTTGGTTATTAGGTTTATTAGCATTCAGAATTCCCATCCTCTTGATCAATTGATCCTTTTATTATATTAATAATTCTTTTAACCCTGGCAATATTCTTTGCCAGAAATTTACTTTGTCTGAAATTAATATTTTCACTTTAGCACTCTTTTGATTAGTCTTAGCATGATATATTTTTTCCATTCTTTTATGTTATTTGTGTTTCTATTTTTTTAAATGATTTCTTGTAGGCAGCTTTTTTTTTTTTTTTTTTTATTAATCCAACTCGACACTCTTTTGTGGGGTTTTAAGCCATTTACATTTAATATAATTAATGATATAGTAGGGTTTAAATCTACCATCTGATTTTTGTTTTCTATTTATCCTATTTGTTTTCTGTTCCTTCTTTTTCTTTGTTTGAAACTGTTTTGGATCAATTTAGTATTTTTTATAATTTCATTTTACCTCCAGTCTGTGGTCTCTTGGATATAATTCTGTTTTATATTTTAGTGGTTGCTTTAGGATTTGTAATATAAGTTTTTCAAATTTCATTTTTAAGCAAGTTTATTATGATATAATTCACATACCAAACATTTCATATCCATTAAAAGTGAACAATTTAATGGCTTTTAGCACAATCACAAAATTTTGCAACCGTTACCATAACCAACTTTAAAACATTTTCATAACCACTCAAAAGAAATTCCATACCCCTTAGCCATTCCCACCTTCATCCCTCCATTTTTCCCAGCCCTAGGCAACCAGTAATCTAATTTCTATCTCTAGGAAATTTCCCTAGTCTAGATATTCTGTATAAAGGGAGGCGTACAATATATGATCAGTTTTGACTGGCTTGTTAAGATTAACATAATGTTTTCAAGGTTCATCCATGTCATAGCATATACAGTACCTTATGCCTTTTTATTGCCAAATAATATTCCATTATATGCTATACCACATCTTATTTTTCATCATAAGTTGCTTCTACTTTGGGGCCATTATGAGTAATGAATATTCATGTAAAAGTCTTTGTGTGGACATATGTTTTCATTTTTCTTGGCTACATACCAAGAAGTAGAATTGCTAAGTCATATGGTATCTCTCAGCTTAACCATTTGAGGAACTTCCAGACCACTTCCAAAGCAGCTGCATCATTTTACATTCCCACCAGCAAGGTATGAGAGTTCTAATTTCTCCATAGCCTCACCAACACTCATTATTATTTCTCTTTTTGATTATAGCTATCCTAGTAGATATGAAATAGTATCTTATTGTGGTTTTGACTTGCATATCCTTGATGTGAACTATACATCTTTGACTTATTACAATCTGCCTTCAAGAAATACTAACTGATGTGCAGGATAAGAACCTTACAACAATATATATCTGTTTTTCCCTCTCTTGCCTTTGTGCTACTGTCATACATTTATATGTTTGTTATATGTTATAATGTTATAAATACCATAATATGCTATAAATACCACATTATTATTCTTACATTAAATACCTAATTTTTAAACAGATATAATTAACAAACCATAAAATTCACCCATTTAAGGTGCACAATTTAATGGTTTTTAGTGTATTCATTAAGTTGTGCAACCATTACCACTATCAATTTAAGAACATTTTTATAACCTAAAAATAACCCATACCCAGTAGCAATCACTTTCTATTTCCTCCCAATTCCCCTGGATTTTAAAATCTTTGTTCTCTTTGTTCTCACCCAGTAGCAATCACTTTCTATTTCCTCCCAATTCTCCTGGATTTTAAAATCTTTGTTCTCTATGTAATATGCCTTTTTAAGATTTTCTCTTTAATTCCAATTCCCCTGGATTTTAAAATCTTTGTTCTCTTTAATAAAATTAAAGAGAAAATTAAGATTTTCTCTTTAATTTTATTATCATGTGCCTTGGTGCAGTTTTTTTTTTTCCCCTTGTTTCTTGTATGTGGGTTTCATTTAGCCTCTTTGTTCTGTGGATTTGCAGTTTTTAGCATATTTGGAAATTTTTCATCTATTAATTTATCAAAATTTTTTTTGTCCTAGCTCCTTCTTTTTCAAGGATTCCAGTTTTACACACATTAGGCCACTTGAATTTGTCTCAAAGTTTGGTCTTTGTGTGTGTGTGTTTTGGGGGGGCTAGTTTCTATTACTGTTTTTATATTCACTAATATTTTCTTCCACTATTATTATTATTATTATTTTTTAATGCCTACAGCACCTGATATTCCTAGGTGGTCTCCCATTCAAGTACTAACCAGGCCCAAAACTGCTTAGCTTCCGAGATCACATGAGATCGGGCACATTTAGGGTGGCTTCGCTGTAGACTATTTTCTTCCACTATTAATCCCATCTGCTATTAATCCTATCCAATGTATTTTTTTTGTTTTAATCTCAGGCATTGCATTTTTCATCTCTAGAAGTTTAAGTCATTTTACATCTTCAATTTTTTCTTTAACATGCATATGCTCTCCTTTATCTTCTTAAACATATATAGTTATAATAACTTTTAACATGTTTGTCTGCTAACTCAGATGATGATACAGATGATACTAACACAGATGATAACAGATGAGAATCTATGATAATCTGGGGTCTATTCCTATTGATTGATTTTTTTACTTGTTATAAGTCATATTTTTCTGCTTCCTTATATACCTGGTGATTTTTCATTGGATGCTAGACGTGAGTTTATGCTTTTGGTGCTGGATAGTTTTATATTCCTTTTGGTATTCTTGGGTTCAGTAAGTTACTTGGAAATAGTTCACTGCTTTCGAGGTTTCCTTCAAGCTTTGTTATGGAGGACAAGAGTAGCATCCAATTTAGAGCTAACTTTGCCCTATTACTGAGGCAATACCCTTTTCAGTATCCTACCTCATGTCCCATGTATTATGAGACTTTTTCAACCTGGCTGGTGAGAAACCTTGTGTGAGCTCTAGGAATTGTTCTCCCTGATCCATTCTGTTAATTCTTTCCCTGGCCTTAATTACTTTCTTCGCTTAGGCACTCGTCAATACTCAGCTAACAACCCAAGAGGAACTCTGAAAATATCTGAAGCTCTATGTAGCACTCTCTTTTCCATGAAGTGCTCTCCTTACCAGTATTCTGCAATATGAAATCTGGCTGCCTTACCTTCTCTTAATTCTCAGCTCTTTTTCCTCTACTCAGAGAGACCATCAGGATCTATCTTAGTTCACTCGGCTTGTGCTGTGGCCTGGAAACTCTCTCCAGTCAGTAACTGAAGCCATTGCAGAGCTCGTCTCATTTTTTTCCCTTCATACTGCTTGTTGTCTGATGTCTGAAGGTCATATGTGGTAGGCAGAATAACAGTCTCCACCAAAGTGCCCATATCCTATTCAGAGCCTGTGACTATGTTATCGTATATGGCAAAAGAGACTTCATGTATGTGATTAAATTAAGGATCTTGAGATGGAGAGATTATTCTGGATTATCCAAGTGGGCCCAATGTGTTCATAAGGGTTGCAACAAAATAGGTTAAAATCAGTATGTAAAAATATTCCCTTTGCTTAGAATTCCTTTGTGGGAGATTCCCCCTACCACAATTTTTTAAATTGTGGTTTCAAAATTATAAATTATAAATTTTACCATCTTAACCATTTTTAAGTGTACAGTTCAGTGGTATTAAATACATTAATAATGTTGTCTAACCATTATCACAATCTATTTCTATAACTTTCATTCTGCATAACTGAATCTCTATATCCATTAAACAATAACTCCCCATCCTGACCTCCCTGCCCCCACACACACCTTATTCTGGTAATCATCATTCTGCTTTCTTTATGATTTTGATTACTCCAAGTACTTCATGTAAGTGAAATCATGGAGTAGTTGTCTTTTTGTGACTGGCTTATTTCACTTTGCATAATGTCCTTCAGCTTCATTCATGTAATACTATGTGTCAGAATTTCCTTCCTTATTAAAGTTGAATAATGTTCCATTGTATGTATATACCACATTTCACTCTTCTGTTTATCTGTAGATGGGCACTTGGGTTGCACCCACATTTTAGCTATTGTGAATAATGGGTAATGAATAATGCTATGAACATGGGTATACAAATAGCTGATCAAGTCCCTGCTTTCGGATCTTTTGAGTATAGACCTGGAAGTGAAAACGATGAATCACATGGTGATTCTATGTTTAATTTTTTGAGAAATTACTATATTGTTTTCCACAGCAGTTGTATCATTTTACATACCATCAACAGTGCACCAGGGGTTCAATTTCTCTACATCTTTCCAACATTTGTTATTTTCTGCTTTTTTGATGATAGCCATCCTAATGGGTGTGAAGTGGCATTTCACTGTAGTTTTGATTTGCATTTCTCTAATGACTAGTGATGTTGAACATCTTTTCATGTGCTTATTGGCTTTTTGTATATCTTCTTTGGAGAAATGTCCATTCAAGTCCTTTGTCCATTTTTTAACAGAGTTGCTTGTTTTTCGCTGTTGAGTTTTAGGAATTTTCTATATATTCTAGATATTATTCCCTTATCAGATATGTGATTTGTGAATATTTTCTTCCATTTTGTGGGTTGCCTTTTTTTCTGTTGATAATGTCTTTTGATGTGTATAATTTCTTAATATTGTATGTTCATTACTGTTAGCCACATTTGCCAAGATATTACAAAAAGAGATGAGGTGAAAAAAGAATTGACCAGTTTGCAAGCAAGAGTGAAGGGAATAAAGAGTCCACTAATTTGAAGACTTGTAGAGTTGATATAGTCTACTACTTCTCAACCTCAAAGAGTGAAAGATAAAATTGCGAAATGCTTAGAATGACAAAGGATAACTAAAACAGTCTGGAGGCAACGCATCAAATTAAGAGAATGGCTGTTTTACCAATTTTTTTTTAAACTCTGAACTTTTGAAATAGGTCCCAGATCAAAGGCCCAATCAACTAAGGCTGTTTGGACACAATAGCTCAGGGAAAAGAGGCGAGGAGAAAGTGACTCTCTCATCAAAGCTTGATAAATCTATGTAATCACTATGGGGAGGGAAAAAGAGAGGGAAGGAAGGAGACACAGAGAGATTATGAACAGGGGCTAGAAAACAAAGAATTATACCAAATGAACCTTATGTCTTGAAAAAAAGTATAGAGGTGGCTATTGGTTTGTGGAACTGATATAAATGACTCGTTTGGTTCCCATCCACTCAGCCTCAATTAAGTTTTTGAGAGAGCTGCACTTCAAAAATAACTACCAGCCTGGACCAAAAGAGATCATGACTATTCATCCTGAGAACTCCAACAGTCTATGGGCAGAAAGCAGACTAAAAAGCTCAGCCCCTAAAGAGGGCATATTACCTCAACACCCATTCTAGATGTGGTCAAGGAGGATAGTGGAAAAGGAAAAATTAACCACAAAAGAATCAGGAGCAATGAAGAACAATGAATAAGGTACTCACTTCCAGGGAGAAGAGTCAGAGCTTAATGAAGAAATATTCCCCAGTACCCAGGGTGATAGAAGGTCTTTAAAATAGCTGCCCAACAGAATTTCAGAACTGCCACAGATGAGCATCTGTCTCTGTTACATGTCTCCTTCCAAAAGAGAATCTTTACTGTGGTTATCCTGTCCATGGGGACATATATCTTGTCTTTTCAGTTATAGGTCTTTAGATCAAAGGAAGACATATCTGTAGTGCATGTAGAGATTACTACACATCACTCAGAGATTCTGGGCTTCGAACTGAATGCCCTGACTAGAGCTTTTGGCTTGTCTGCCTTGGGAAGGATGTGAGTGTATTTTGCATGCAAGAATATTTGGTGACAAAAGGGGCAGAAGGAAATATTGCTATTCCTCAGTATTTCTGATTTTCTTTCTTCTAGGCACATGGTAAAACTATACTTCCTTGCCCCCTTGAAGTCAGAAGTGGGCATGTTATGTTTTGGCCAATAAAACTTAATATAAGTGATAAGGGTCACTTTCAGGAGGAAGCCTTTAAGAGCCATTGCATAATTTGCTCTTCTCCCTTTCCTTGCCATGGTTCCCAGTGATGTTTTATAGTGAAGGCTCTGTTGATCTGCATCTTTTAGTGAGAATACCTTGGAGTAGAGCCCCTGATGATCCAAGATGAACATATAGCATGAGTGAGAAATACTCATGGTTTAAGCCACTAGAATTTTGATGACATTAATGTAGCAAAATCTAGCCTATCCTATTACAGAAACAAACAAAAAAATGAACAGAAAACAGATTGTCTTCAACTAAAAAAAGAAAGAAAAGTAAGTATTTAAAATAAGAAAGTCTAAAAACAATCTTTAAAATCATTTTTTTCAACATTTGGCTAAGTGCCTAGAAACACAGTCAATGCCTGTAGAAAATCAGAAAACCGTCAGTTCATTTTAGAGTTTGCAATGAACGTCTTTAGGAAACTTCAAACCTTAATACTTAAAGCCTTGCAAAACACATTAAAAATAGCTATGATTCCCAGTTTACAAAAAGCCAAAGTGGAGTGGGATTGTTGAGAACAGATTAAATTCAATGACTCCTTAAAGTGGTAGCCGGGGTGATAGTAGCACCAAGATTCTCACCTTTATGTATTCCCACCCCAAAACCTAACAGTGCCTGACGTGTAATAGGCACATAACAAAAATCTGAAGTATTGAATTCAGCTAAACCCAGTTGCTCACTTGAAAATCTAGTCTCTGAAACCAGCTTATGGAACAGACTGTAGTTAATCAGGGCTGCCAGTAAGGGTGATGTAAAGGTATTGGGGGAGGTGATCTTGATGTCATAGCAAAAGGTGAGCTAGGTTGTTAATCCCCAGATCTTTATTTCAGGAATAACAAATTTTTTAAAATCCTAGTCCCTTCCATTCATATTGCTAAATACTCTCCTGTCCTTGTGATATAGTTTCATGAGAAAATTGATTCTTCTTTTTTGCATGCGATAGTGATGTCAGGCTTTTGTCTACTATAGTCCTTCCTCAAGAAATTAACATAACAGATATGAATAATTGTAAAACAGTGCAAAGTAGTTTTGTGGAGCATATAAAAGAGCCAAGCCTTAAAGTCTAATGAAATAGTTGGATAGAGTAGATATTCCTGATCTAGGCAAGCAAACTTGAGGCTCAGTGACTTGACCCTGGGAGAAGTGTCTGAATAGTCTATCAACAGATCCACACAAATTAGCGACAGAAGTCTAGGAAAGCAAAGAGAGTCGAAATCCAGGAGGGTCAGTAATGGTAAAGAGAACCAAAAGGTTTAGTCATTGGGTTCATATTGTTTCCTTTTGTGTGGAAGTAGGCAAGAACTTTTGCAAGTTTGTGTTTGCAGCTAAGAAAAAGAAGGGCTCCACAGATGTTGGGAGGATCAATTACACAGGGTGGAGGGCTTCTTAGACACCAAGCTGTTGAGGACATAGCAGCCCTGGCCCACTGGACCATCTGTAGAATGTATTTGGTCCAGTTCACTGATTGATTGGCTCTATCCCAAAAGAGTAATACAAGGTAGCTTCCAGATCCCAGCCAGTTTATCCTACTGTGAAAATAGCTTAGGCCAAGTCTATGGCTAGAATAATAATGTAAGGTGAAATATTTTAAACTAGAAATATTATTTTTGACAGATATTCTCTAAAATGAAGTAATGTATATCCAATTACTCTAGGTAGCCTAACATATTTTAATTACTTATACATACATTGAAAATACTTTTATTACAAAAAATTTTCACATACACAGAAGTAGATAGGTTAGTATAATTAACTCTCACATACCCATCCCCGATTTAAATATTTATCGTTTTACCATATCTAGTTGATCTGTCCCTTTTATTTTTTTTATTGCTAAAGTATTTTAAGGCAAATCTCGGACATCATTTTATCCTCACACACTTCGGTATACATTTTTAAAGAAAGGTCATGTTTTTACATGACCACAATGCTATCATCACACTATAGCAAAGGATGTCGGTGATTTCTCCCATAACCCCTTGGCTATTACCATTTCAGTGTTATGTTCCAAATTTCTTTCTCATCTTTTTAAATTATTTTTCCAATTTTTAAATGCTTATACATTTATTGTTTCAAATTACATGTATTTTTGAAGCTATCTCAAATCTCTTGATTATATTTAAAAACAGAATTTTAAAAAAATTTCCATATGAAGCTAGATGATACGTAAATCTAAGCTTGGACACTGTTATCAAAAAATGTGCTTAAGGAGAGCATAACTTTCATCTCTGCTATCAGCCAAATATTCCCTGAGGGAGAGTGCTGTGGGAGAAAGTGAAATGGAGTCAGAGATGTGCTTAAATCCCAAATCGACCACTTCCTACCTAAAAGACCTGGGACAAGTTACTTAACTTGAGCTTAACCAGTTTCTTCATCTCGTAAGTGGAGATAACAACTACTTTATAGACAATTATGAAGACTATATAAATAATGTCCAGCACATAGTTAGCTCTTACAATCAATATTATGCATTAGGCATATGGCATTCTTTCTTGGTTGTTATTGATGGTTCTGTCATTTATCAACTTGGGTCTATTTGTTGTCAACCTGATCCGAATTAATTACATGTTCATTTTTCATTATGCCTATTATTACTCCCAAAAAGAACCTTTATTGTGTTTTCTCTTTAAAAAGTATCCCTCTAATTCCAACATTTTGGGTTTTAGTAAATTTGATATTTACTGTCACAATGTTCATAACTTTGAGTTTGGGTTCTGGCTGAAGGCACTAGTGCCCTTAAACTATTTATTGTAAAGCTATTTCTCTTGCTCTATTGTTCTCCTAATTGCTTTACTCCAGGATTTAATTCTATAGCTTTTCCCCAATGTCCTCCCTAATGTGGAGACCAGGCCACCTACAATGTTCTAGGTATTGATACTCTATGGTTTTACTTTATCATAAAGGCAATGCACATTAAAAAAAAAAAAAGCAAAATGCAAATACAAAAATGTAGAAAGGGAAATGTCTCTCTTTGCACTTCTACTTCCTAGAGATGCTAACAATTTTAGGCCTTCCTGACCTTTTTATCCTGTGTGTATGTGAATTTTAGGTTTTGTTTTTACAAAAAGAGGGTCATGGTATACACTCTGTTCTGCATATTGCTTTTTGTTTCTCAACAATAAATTACAGACACTTTGGACACTGATTTTCCACTTTTAAAAGATGGCATAGTATAAGACATGGAAACAACCTGTGGATAAGAAAATGTGGTATACAGATACAATGGAATATTATTCAGCCATAAAAAAGAAAGAAAAAAACACTTGGCTTTCACAAAATCATGGATACATCTTGAAGGCATTATGCTAAATGAAGTAAGTCATACAGAGAAAGACAAATACTGTATGAGTTCTCACTTATATGTGGAATCTAAAAAAGCTAAACTCAAAGAACTAGAGCAGAATGGTGGTTGCCAGGGGCTAGGGATGGGGGAAATGGGAGATGCTGGCCAAAGGATAGAAATTTCCAGCTATAAGTTCTGGGATCTAATGTACAGCATGGTGACTATAATTAATGATACTGTATTATATACAATTAAACCTTAAACAACACAGGTTTGAACTCCGTGTGTCATATGCAAATTTATTTCAATAAGTATACAGTCAGCCTTCCTTATTCACAGTTTTCTCAACCACAGATTCAACCAGCCTTGGATGAAAGACAGTACTTTCGATCCTTGGCTGTGAATCCATCAATGTGAAGAGCTGACTGTATGCACTGTTCCACACCATTTTATATAAGGGACTTTAGTATACAAGGATCTTGATATCTGTGGGGCTGCAGGGGAACCAATCCTAGAATGAATTCCCCCATGGAAGTTTTTAGGGAATCAAATCAAGTCGCATGCGTATTTTTAACTGCATGAGGGGTTAGTGCCCCTAACCTGCATATTGTTCAAGGATCAACTGTACTTGAAAGTTGTTTAGAAAATAGATCTTAATGGTTATCATTCACACACACACACACATGGTCATATAATCTTTGGCTGTAACTAACAGAGAATTGGCTCACGGTTTATATTATTTCTTGAGCTGTCATAACAAATTAACACACACTGAGTGGCTTGAAACAATAGAAAGTCATTTCTAACAGTTCTGAAGGTCAAAAGCCCCAAATCAAAGTGTCAGCAGGGCCATTTTCCCTCCAGAGGATCTAGGGTGAATTCTTCTTTACTTCTTCCAGCTTCTGGTGGCTCCAGGGGTTCCTTGGATTGTCACTGCATAATTCTGATCTCTGCCTCCATTTTCACAATGCCTTCTCCTCTGTGTCCATTTTCTTCTCTTTCTTGTGCATCTCTCCTCTGTGTGACTCCTATGAGGGCACTTGTTATTGGATCTGGGGCCCACCCAGATAAGCCATGATAATCTTAACATCTGTAACTATATCTGCAAAGACCCTTTTTCCAAATAAGGTCACATTCACAGGTTCTGGGGTTTAGGACATAGACATATCTTTTCAGGGCCAACTTCAACCATATAGTGGCTTAAACAATGAAGACATTTTAATTATCTTACACAAAAAGAAATCTGTATGTAATAGGCAATATAGAATTGGTGTGGCTCAATGATCTCATTCAAGACGCAGACTCTCCATTGTTCTCTTTCCACAATTCTCAGCACATTACTTTTTGTTCTCAAGCTTGCTACCTTATGGTTACAGGACAGTTGCCCTAGCTCTAGGCTTCACATCCTTATAGAATAGTAAACACAGAAGGAAGGGAGGCAAAAAGAGAAAGTGACTCTCCTTTTAGGGAAGAAAACCTCTCCCTGAAGCCTCTGCAACTTCCCTATATACCCCATCATGCCCAACCCAGACGTATTATTGGCAAAGGGGAATAGGGATGCTGTGACTGCCTTACATCTA
The DNA here is from genome assembly GCF_000325575.1 of Pteropus alecto. NCBI lineage: Eukaryota > Metazoa > Chordata > Mammalia > Chiroptera > Pteropodidae > Pteropus > Pteropus alecto. The sequence continues at coordinate 36,311,630 of NW_006441955.1, read as the reverse complement.
TCAAGATACATGCCCCGGGGTATGCTGCCACATTGAAACTTCACTTTTGATAATAAAAAAGGAAGAATGGCAGTTGGGTAGGCAACTAAAAACATCTGTTACAATTCCTAAATGTGTTTCCTTAAGATTACTAATTTAAAAAGCTCACCGGCCCTTTTATCTACCAATTTACATAAATTCCTTCAATCATTATTTAAAAGAGCTATTATATGTTGGGTATCGTGATAGAAGCAGGAGCCTCAAGATCATCAAGATATAGTCCCTGTTCTCAAGGAATGCTTGGTTGAGTTGAATAAGAGATAAATATAGCATTAATTTGAGGACAGCATGACAAATGCTATTAGAGATATTGTGCACGGTGCAGTGGGGCAACAGAATAGATGCAGCATCTTGAAAAGCAACTCTTGAGTTTTTGAGAAGCAGTTAAACAGAGAAAAAGATAGAGAAAAGAGCACATAGAAAGACAATGATGATTGGCGAACATCACCACACCTTTGTGGGACTACAAAGGTTTTAATGTAGCTAGAGTGGAGAATTGTATGGGTAGTAGGAGGGCAGGTCAAGCTAGTGAGGTGAGCGGGAGCAGATAGTAAAGGGCTATGTATGTTGAAATAAGAAAATGACATTCAATCCCAAAATTTATGGGGAGCAATTAAAGGATTTCAATCAAAGGAATGATCAAAATAGATTGTTTTAGAATGATTACTGACAGTAGTTGGATTCTGACCGAGTGACTGGGTAGATGGTGAAATACCTGGCCCAAATAATCCTACTTTTTCTTTCTTTCTCTCTCTCTCTCCTTCTAATTTACATGCAATCTGTCATGCCTTGTATACTTGTATGCCTCTATTTTGGGGATTTATTTTTATTTTTTAAAAAAGATGCCCTTGAATTAGCAAAGAATACATCAAAATATTACCAGCAACTGCCTTTGCAGTGAGATTATATATGACTTTTTAAAAATACTTTTCATGGATTCTGGGAAACATGGAGGAGTGAGAGACGTCCTCAGATCTCTCCCCTTAAAACATCAATAAGTTGAACATCTAAAACTCAACAAAAAAACACCAAAACTGCACACCAGCATGTCTGAGTGTGGGATCTGCATATAAGAGCTACCACAGGTCAGAACCCTGGGTGTCGGGTGGTAGACTGGGAGAAATAAAGAAGCTGCCTCTCGCAGCTGCCGGAGCTCCTTGCAGGAGGAGGGGGAGGGGTGAAGGTACGGCGACTTCCCTGAACAACCCTGCCTGGAACTGCCGGGGCTTCTACGCAGCCAGCAGCAGGGCCCAGTCATCAGGGCAGAAAGCAGAAATGAGGGAAAGGACAGCAGAGAAACAACAGTTGATTTTTATGGGCCTCGGTTGCAAAACCAAGGCTGAGCGGCAGCCCCCAACCTCCAATCCAGAGGGCCCCTCCCAGCATATCCTCCAAGACTGAACACCGTGGACCCCAGGGGAATCTGAGCAAACGCTACCAAAACTGTTTGCTAACACCGACAAGGACTGAAACTGAGAGTAGCGAGTGTGATTAAATATCTACAAGAAAATTTTTAAAAAAATTATTTAGGCTTTACATAAATAGGGATCCAAGAGGCTTAGACACCACCTACTGGAAACCAAAAGAAAAGTGCCTTCTTTGCAACAGGCTAAAGAGAGATCTTTATATAATAAATCTAGAAAAAAAACCAGAATGCACTTCCATTAATGCCCAGACAGAGAAACAGTCCATTAAACACCATGAACAACCAAGGTGACAAGGCATCTCAGAAAGAAAGAGAAAAATCTCCAGAAATAAGCTTACAGACATAGAAATATGTGACTTAAGTAACGGAGAATTCAGGATGGTACTTCTGAAAAAACGTCAGTGGGATCTGAAACGAGTCATATTAACAATTTCAGGAATTGAAAACACAACTAGATAAGCAGAGCAAGGAGATGGAAACCCTCAAGAAGAACAAAATAGAAATTCTGGAGGTGAAG
>NW_006441955.1:36290126-36304978 GCF_000325575.1 Pteropus alecto | reverse complement strand
TGGTACATATAAACAATGGACTATTACTCAGCCATAAGAAGAGATTAAATACCGCCATTTGTGACAACATGGATGGACCTCAAGATAATCATGCTAAGGGAAATAAGCCAGACAGAAAAAGTTGAAAATCACATGATATCACTTATATGTGGGATATAAACCTAAAAGCAACAAATGAACAGGACAAACAGAGACTCAGGGACATGGACAATGGACTAGTGATTACCAGAGGGTAGGGGGTGGGGGAGGAGGAGATAGGTAGACGGGATAAAGGGAGTCAAATGTAGTGGGGTAGGGGTAGGGTGAAGGGGATATATGGTAGCTGAAGGAAACTAGACTTTGGGTGGTAATCACACAATAGAATATATAGATGTCAAATTGTAATGTACACCTGAAAATTATATAATTGTATTAACCAATGTTACCCCAATAAATTAAAAAATTAAAAAAAAATACTTTTCAGTATTTCCTAAAGTGAGCATTTTACACACATTTAAAGACCAAAACCCTTTAATTCTAATTGCCTGAGATGTTTCTCATTCCAGAGCCAGTATTTTCCCCCTAGACATGGCATCTTCTTAACTTTAAGTAAACTCCAACTTTCTCATTGTCAATTAAATTTTAAAATTTCATCATTCAATATTTTAGTTTTACTTCCAATTTCTTATCAACACACTCACCACAATCTTGTAATCATTTGCTTATCAGTCTTTCCTCATGGATTATGACCACCTCATAGGAAAACATCTGGCCTTATTCATATTGGTAGACCCAGTACCTGACAGATAGATATTTAATAAGTATTTACTGAATTTGGGTGCATAATATGCATCTTTGCGTTTCTAGTTCACAGCACAGTGCCAATTCCTAATGAAGGTTAGTGGAGCTGTATTTCAGCTTTTGGCAAATATACTACCAAAATCATACAGTCAGTGTGTAACAAAAAAGAAAATTCCATTTTCACAAACTATTTTTTGGTGTACAATATACTATACAATAACACACATACACATTTGTATGTACACATGCATAATTTTTTCCCCTAATAATCTTAAAGATCCTTCTACATCTGTATGTTTGAAAGACTGCCAAATCAGGTAGTTTTTCTAATTTACTAGTAAGAAAACTAAGGTTGAAAGTTTAAATAACATCACTTAATACTCCAAAAGCAGAACCGATTCTAGACATTGGTTTTAAAAAGCTCTTATTTATTGCATTAAATATATAAAAGCATGAGACAGAAACTCTTCTGTCTTAAAATTCCCATCTAGGCAGAACTTTGGCAGCCGCTACAATTAATTTATTTCTTTTGTAAGCTATGTTTATAATGTCGTTATAGATATTGTGAAGCATTCAGCATCATTCATTCCCCACCCTCTTACCGTATTGCAGAAGATGGGAAATCTAGAAATTTCCTCAGGCCTCCTTTCCAGCAAGCTTCCTTTTTAGGGTTCTGTCAATTGTGGGTATATGCAGAGATTGGAAGTGAAAGGAAAATAGTAACTATCTTCTAGCTCGGGCAGTGATGGCACCAGCAGATTTTTGCACCCTCTTTTAACAGTAGGTTCCTGTGGCACCTGAGTAGCTAAATATGGCCTCCTTGTAGTGGCTGCATCAGGTGAATGGGGGCAGAGAGCACAATTCCCTTAAGTCATAGGCAGTAAGGGTCCTTGCATGAGTTGAACTCTGCAAACACAGGCTCCAGGGGAAAAAGTAGTTTCCTATAGTGAGTTCCTCATCTCTGGGCAACATTACCTCATTTTGTTCCTCTAGCCTTTCCAACAATTTTATCTGAGTTCCTGTATTAATCCCTCCTTAAAATACCTCAAGTAACTTCCATTTTTCTGATTAATTATATGGCACAGCATTTTATCTAGCACTCCTACAACCATAGAATATGCTATGCTCAGAAAATGATTTTTCCAGATAAATTTAAAACTTTCAGGATTAAAATATCAGTTTTCCTGAAAATTTTTACTAAATGATTCATATGTGGTCCCTTCTTCTTAAACAAGGTACTTGAAATGCAATTCTCCCTGCTCCTTTTCCATTGTATCACTATTGGAATATTCACTGAGTATCTCTCTTGTTTTAGGTCCCACATTGAAGTTCTAGAAACAGATGGCATGAAACACCAGGCTAAATTTGTACTGACCACAAGCAGATATTTTTAAGTTCAATTGCAAAAATCTTTACTATAAATTACTAGAGATACAGACATGATGATGACCTGATTAATTTCCCCTAGACAGTCACAGAAAAATATGTAAACAAATAAATTATAATAAGGAATGGTAGATACAAAAACAGAAATACATACCACAGGCACAGACTGTATAGAGGGAGGGGTTACTGGCTATGCACTGGGGGTATCAGAGAAGGCTCTGGATGTGGGCTGAAGTATAAAGTGGATCTTGCAGTATGAATAAAAATTTGTCAGGAAAAGAAAAAAGGCATTCTAGAGCAGAGAAGAAGCATATGCAAAGACAAGCATGGCAGCTAGTCTCCAAAGACGGGGGTGGGGGAAGGTTTTCTGATAATTACAACCCTTTCAGTATTGAAATACTATTTCCCTGAAAGTTTTTCTTAAATGATTTATACATGGATCTTTCTTTACTTAAACATACACATGAAATGTAATTTTTTCTCCTTTTCCATTATCCTTATCAAATACTTACTGAGTTGTCTATTGTATTACAGTTCTAGGAGCAGAAGGTATGAAACATCAAGTGAAGTCAGGGCTGACCACAAGCAGATGTTTATAAGTTCTACTGAAAAACCTTTTACTGTTAGCTGCTAGAGATACTGAGATAATGATGATATGGTTTCTGTCTTCTAGGAGCTCCCACTGTAATAGATTGTAAACAAATAATTATATGGTATTATGGATTCAAAAATAGCAGTATGTAACATCATGGAAAACTTTACATAGGAGCTAAAATTTAAGCTGGCTCGCTCTGTAATGTTAGAAGTTTGCCAGGTAAAGAAGGGAAAAGGTTATTCCAGAGTTCCAGAGAGAGGAAGAATCATGTGCAAAGGTAACAAAGTGTAGAAAAAGTTGAATCCTGCTGTGAAAGATACGTTATGTAATCCTTAGGAGTTTGGACTTTATATTTTAATCACTGAGGAGCAGAGGAATCTCATATTCACATTTGTATTTTAGAAAAATAACACTTGTAGCAATGTGAAGGATGGATAGGAACAAAAAATTCCAAAATTCTGCAACATTTGAATAACATAAAACCTAATGCTAGGTCACATTTTAAAAAAAATAAGCTTAGTATTCTGGCCAAAAGTCATATAAAAAGCCTATACAATAAATCAACTTTACAAAATAGCTTCTGTAACAATAGTTCATATTCTGTATAACACTGAGTGAAACATTTGGACAACAGTGGGCAGAAATAGGAAGCTAAAAATATTACCGGACATTACCTCTGCTTCCTTAGAGTGAGCTCTACAATTATCTTGCAATAGTACACAATTTTGCTATCCTTAGGCAGGCTCATAATTTTTTAAATGACCTTCAAATAAAGGTATAAAGATTCATCCCAGTATTTTCTGATTACTTTTAAGGGCAAAGCAGAATGATGTAGTGGAAAAAACATAGTCCTTAGAACTACTTAGATTAGGGTTCAAACTCTGATGCCTCCAATTGCTAGAAGTTATTGTATTACTTAATTTTTAACTTTTTTCCTTATCTATACAATGTTTATAATACAGACCAAATTTTGTAAGAGCCACTATTATATGTATATTTCAACTGCATACCTAAACCTGACACTATTAAGCTTATACGACATGCCCTATTCTGAGTAATATATCAAATAAATGCTTCTGAAATAATTACCTTGGTTATCTCTCCTTATCTTAACCATATTACTACACCCTACTACAGATCCTATAAGTCTATCAATGACATAAATATGAAGTTAATGGTACCTTTTATAGGCACAATAAAGGGAACAAACTTATTAGAAGATATTTGCATAACCAAACAATTTGGAGCCCACCATATTTTCCCTTAGTAGTCAGAGGATCTTTGGCTGCCTTAACAGCAGTTTCATCTTCCATCACTAGATACATCCTTCCTGATACTCTCTCTCCTTCCACTCCCAATCCCCAATAAAAACCTCTCAATCTCACTAAAAAATTTTTTCAGGCAAATCTAGTCCACTACCAACTCCATGTCAGTGACAAACAAGTGCTATTCATATAAAGTAAACAAAAGAAAGAAACATACTAGATAATATGGAATTGAAAGGGAACAGCCATGGACTATATTATTTTCCAACTCACTACATCATACATAAGATATGAAGTTTCATAAATAAAATATTGTATCTTATATGTCTATTATCTTCAATGAGATACCTGTGTTACCAGTCCACTACCCTGGACTATCAATACCTACCCCACAGAAGTGATGGGAAAATAACATATGTAAAGATCTAGTACAATAGTGTTGGTCTGCTTTGTTCATGTTACATTTCTATATTATATATTGTTTTTATATGTGCATTTGTATTATACCGCTTTCCTTGTTTCAGTTCTCAATATATAGACCCGTACACTTAAAAGGACATGCTTATTAGGGGCCAAACAGGTATTTGCACACCTCTGTTCATAGCAGCATTATTCACAATAGCCATAAAGTGGAAGCAACTCATTAGACAAATGAATAAACAAAATGTGGCACATACAATAGAATATTATTCAGCCTTAACAAGGAATGAAATTCTGATAGATACTACAACATGGATGAACCTTGAAAGCATTATGCTAAGTGAAATAAATTAGATGCAAAAGGACATATACTTTATGGTTCCACTTATATGAGGTACCTAGAGTAGTCGAATTCACAGAAGTAGAAAGTAGAATATTGGTTACCAGGAGCAGTAGGGAGAGAAGAATGGGGAGTTGTTTAATGGATACAGTGTTTCAGTTTGGGATGATAAAAAAGTTCTGGAGAAAGCGGTGATGGCTACACAACAATATCAATGTCCCTAATACCACTGAACAGAACACTTAAAAAATGTTTGAAATAGTAAATTTTATATATTTAACCACAAAAGAAACAATTTTTAAAAAATAGCATACTTGTTAAAAGATGTACATAGTAATGACATAGTATACTTGATCTATTTTTAAATGGGTGCGGCTAAGATCTCTGGGTGAAAAGCAGTGAGCAAGTAGTTGTTAAGAACTGGACTGGGATCTCAGTGGGTGAAGGGATCAGCAGATGTAAAGGTCAAGAGACACCTTTAGGATCTGACTTTCTGGAAAATACATTTTAATCCTGGGCCTGTTCTCTCCAAATTACCTTGTTTCTTTGTCTTTTTCCACCGACATCACATTTTGACTCCTACAGAGATTCAGTTTTAGTCTTTCCTCCAGTACCCTATCCTAAAAGTGAAAACCTAGATGTTCTAACGTAGTGGTTCTCAAAAGAAGGTGATTTTGCCCCTCAGGGGACATTTGGCAATGTCTGGAGACATTTTTGTGTTGTCACAGGTGGGGGGTGCTACTGGCATCTAGTAGCTATAGCCAGGATGCTGCTAAACTTCACACGATGCACAGGATAGTCTCTCAACAAAGAATTAACTGGTCCAAACGCTAATAACGCTGAGATTGAAAAATCCTGTTCTAGGTTTTACTAAGTTGCTTGATTTCTGGTAGAAATTGATCATAAGTTAAAAGTTACCTTCTTTGCTTTCCTGCTTTTTATAGGAAAAGGCAAAACTAAGCATGTGTGTTAGGGTAAGTCTTTTGAGAAAATAGGATAAGGATCAGTGGTGATGCTTTGATGACAAGTGGGGGTAGGTGAGAGGAGGCTATTTATATTGCCATTCTCTTCACCCTGGTCAATACTACCCATGATATTCTATGCCAAGCTGTTAGGGACACAGGAGAAGGAAACCAGCAAATAATCCAAGCGAAGGCAGTGGAAGGCAATGCCTATGCTATCTGGATTTGGTAATTCTTCATGGAGACGATTGAATATGAGGAAATACCTATGTACCTAAATAAGATAATAACAAAAAAATTTTAATTCAATTAGAAATTTAAATCATGGATTTTCTACAACTAAGCATTTTATTTATAAACTCAACGTACTATTTATGATTACCTAAGACTTGCATTTCTTCAGAGGAGTAATAACCTGATAAGTGCACACTACTACTGTGTCAGTAACAAGAACAAACACTTTTGCTTTTATTTTCCTCTTGTATATTAAATAACAACAGACCTGCTATATCAAGTATAAATTATTTGGTATAATTTAGGTATTTTGAGAAATTCATTAACATTCTCAGGTCATTAGACCATTAGGGTAATTCATTATTATGGTACACATTAAAATGGTGACTCCTTATAAACATTTTTGAAAACTGAGAAATATATACTAAAACTGAATACATGCACAGCCCATCACCCAGTAATTCCACTCCCAGGTATATATTAAACAGAAATGTATACATACACTCACCAAAAAGCATTTCTTTTTTGTTTTTTATGCCTACAGCACCTGGTCTTCCTAGGTGGTCTTCCATCCAAGTACTAACCAGGCCCAACCCTGCTTAGCTTCTGAGATCAGACACTGGGCTTGTTCAGGGTGGCATGGCTGTAGACCATGGACCATGGCTCCACTGGGGCGCGAACCCAGGACCTTCTGCGTATAAAGCAGACATGCTAACCATTACACTATGTAACCACGTCCAAAAAAGGTATGTTTAAGAATGTTCTCCACAGTATTATTCATAATAGCTCAGGATTAGAACTTCCTGAAATGACCATCAATGGTTGAATGCATATTCTGGATATAATAAAATGAATAAGTTAATGGAATACTATTTAGCAGAAAGAATAAACAAACTACAAATACATGTAACAGTAGAAATGAATCTTACTGTGGGAGGTTGAATAATGGCCTCCAAAGATACCCAGAATCTAAACCCTGGAACTTGTGAGCGTTACCACATGAGGCAAAAGAGAGTCTAATGTGATCAAATTAAGGTTTCTGAAATGAGCATATTATCCTGGATTATCCAGCTGGGACCTAAATGTAGAAGCAGAGGAAGATTTGACTACCGCAAAAGAGAAAAATATGATGATGAAAGAGAGGCTCTGAATATGGAGGAAGGGGCCACAAGCCAAAAAATACAGGCAGCCACTGGAAGTTGAAAAAGGCAAGAAAACAGATTTTCCCCTTAAAACCTTCAGATTCTGATCTTATACCTTGATTATGCCCTAATGAAACTGACTTTGGACTTTTGATCTCTAGAACTGTGAGAAAAGAAATCTGTTGTTTTAAAATCATTAAGTTTATGGCAATCCATTACAGTGGCATCGGAATACCAGTACGCTCACAAATGAGAAAAAAAAAGTACATTATATATGATTGTATTTACATAAAAGTAAAAGATAGACAAAACTAATCCATGGTTTTAGAAGTATGAGTAGTAGTTATTTCTGGGGAGGAAGAAGACAATATTAAAACAGGGGTAAGGAAGGGCTTCTGGGGTATTCATAATGCTGTCTTGTTCTGAGGGCTGGTGATATGAGCATGCTTAATTTGTGAAAACTCTTATTTGTGTATTCTTATGTGTAGTATATGCAGTTTAAAAATTGGTGCCTTTTCAACATTTACCAATCTGATAGCCTTCTGAAAGAGACATATATTCAAGGAGGTGGGGAAAATACTTACTAACCAATAACTATTTCTCAAGAACACTAAAGATTTCTCTCTCCCAAAGATTTAAAAAATATCAACAGACGTTATAGTGACTTTTAAATGCTATAATACCAGCTAAAAGTAAAACACTGCTTAATTAGCTTGGTTATACCTGGACTTTAGGACTATAAATTACAATAAGTACTCGTAAAACTGCATTTTCTAAAATAACAGTAAACGAAGGAGAAAGTCACATACTACATACCAAATGATCAAAGTGTCTTTTGGGTCTAAGATTCTTGAAACTAGTAAAAATGTTAACAACAGAAATCTCCTGTCATTGGTATACATAGATCATTACGCATAAAAACAATTTATAAAACACATCAGAATTTTATTGCTTGAAGAATACAGCATATGAAATCACAAGAATGTCAAAATGCCAAGTCACTAGGCTTCAAACATATAATACATTATCAGATGCAGTAAAATATTAATTAACCTGAACTCTGCATCAGAAAAAAAAAGTGTGGAAAAATATCTAAGTTGTTTACTTAAGAAACAGATATACTTAAAATAGCAAGTATAAGGATGTTACAGTACAAATTAGAAAAGCCAACACTTATTAACTTATTGTTTCTTAGACTAGACTACCTTTGGTACTTAAACTTTTAAAAAAGCAATCCAGATCTTCTATCTTGTCCAAAGCACTTTATAGATACAATATCAACTTCAACTTAAAACATTTAGCAAGATTAAACTTTTTGTGGCATGAGGGAAGTGTATTTAATAAATGTATGACAATATTTCACTTTTTCTAGAACTGGAAAATATGGTCATTAAGAAATCTAATAATTGTAAACTTTACTTATTTAGCTCTCTAATTAAATTGGAATCCTGGCAGCCACAATCTATTCTTCGGTTTGGTGAATATAGAAATTTAAATGATTTGGCAACTGACATAGGAATTTAGATTACTTCATACTATCTTAAGTGGCTTTTCCATTCTGTTTCCAAAATATGAACAAGATGCCATTTCTTCAATACTGTGGATTTCTATAAAAATCATTACCATACTTTTAGAACCAGATTAAAGCTTCTACTTTTTAATGAGCAGGTTGAAACTACTTTTTATGTTTCATATAGGGTTGATCAGTTACATGCTTTTTTAAACAAAACAAATCATTTTTTAAAGCTATCAGTCAATTATGATGGAGACAATGATGCCATTTCAAAAGGAAGCATTGGACTCTCTAGGCCATCTAGTCAAGAAAATGTAAAAGTAATGCTAAAAACAAATAATAAGTAAACTATAACTATAAGTTAAATTACAAAAAAAAAAATCCCTCTTTTACAGCAAGCATGCTCATTAACTTTCATTTCTTTCCCCTAGCAAAGGTTTGAATATTCATGAACCTCAGTTAAACCAATGGAACCTAAGCAATTGTTTCAGAAGTTCCAATAAACATGGATGGACTAAGCAAGTAATACTATTAATAATTACTGGAGTGAAATAGTAAGAATCATGACAGTCCTCAAAATTGGGCAGTCTTTGAAATGTAATAGTGTAGCTCAAGATGAATTATGCCATAATAAAAGTTTTTACCTCTACATAAAACAAAAACAAAATCAAAAACCCACAAAATTTATACAACTTCTATTAAACATACTCCCTCCTAGTTTTTGAATGTCTTATTTTGAAATTTTTTTAAACAAGTATATTTATCTGAGCATATATATATATATATATTTATTGCCTGTATATATACTCATTTTAAAAGACAAAAAAATCAGATACTAGAGAACTGAACTCTTAGTTTTTTACCAACCTGATCTAATGTCTACTGCATCACACAGCATCCCCCAATAATTTAAAATTCCCAGTTTTTAGTTTAGTTTTAAAAGGGCAGAGGAAATGCAAATGCAGATGTAGAGTTTCTGTATAAATTTCACTGTATTTTTATAAACTTGAGTTTTTTTGTAACACTGTTTATTGATCAAATAAAGGACTCACTGCTATCTAAAACCTCATAAACACCATTAAAAATTCAAAATTGATATTATGCTGAACCTTAAATTTTCAATAGTTCAAAGAGACAGTTTTTACATGAATAGCACACAACAGATGAAACTTAACAGCAAACATCCCTAGAATACCAATGGCAAGTCCACCAAGATGCATACAAAATAACAGATAAGCATTTTTTTCACTGCTTTCTTCTGCAGGGAAAAACATTTATAGAGGAAATAGAACCTCAACTGGTGAATTTCAGATATCGTCATCATCTTCTTCATCCTGAGAAGATCCTGCCTGGTTAGATGCACTGGCTGAGGCAGCAGCAAGCTGTGCTTGTTGGGCAGCTTGCTGCATTTGACCCTTCCCTGCTTTTTCAATTCTGCTTGTTGCTGTCTAGCCTAAACATCAAACACAGAAAAACAAATAATAAATTTTAAAAAACCCACAACATACATACTTTGGTTAAATGTAGATTGAGCCAATAGCTGATTTAGTCATTATCAAACTTGGATATTTTCCAGCCACTATATAACTGCTGCACATCTGGAGAACAGGAACTCTATAAGGTTGGGTCTCTCTAGATAGTCTCCTTGTATGTCACACAATTTATGAACTTTGGTTCAATTGAAGAAGCTGAAAAAGTTGACAGAAAAATCACATTCTCTCCTTGGTTTTTTTTATGTTTCTCTTTTCCTTTTATTTCACTTGATTATTCTTCCCTCTCAACTTACAATTTTGATGTAAACATTTTTCAAGCTACAAATTGTTTCTGTAGTTTAAAAGCTGTCTAGTACAGTACTCCTAACTCTTAGAGAAAAGTTCTATACATGAATGCAATAGCTACCTTGATATTTCTTTTTGAGTGTCTATCACAGATAGTGATATATGCATCTTTTTCGGTCCCTTTCCCTTCCCTCCATAAATACACACATGTGCGCGCGCACACACACACACACACACACACACACTCTTCCCATATACACGTTAGTGAAAAAGCACAAAGACACTAAGGACTAAATTTAAGTGAGATAGTTAAAATCTATTCATTCGATGTATCCTCTATAAAAACCACAGCATTTTAGAAACCAGGATGCATACAAATGCACTATATGCACTGTTGCAACAGCTAAGGCTCCTTCCCAATTTAATTTCATCCATTAGAGGAAAAACCACGTGAAGAAGGGAAAAAAAAATCTGTCCTTGAAAAGACCATCCATATAACTTTCCATTAACCTCTACCAAAACAATGCTGTTTCTCCCTTTCCGCCTTTTCTCAGAATTGTTCTTTAAGTCTGGCTCACACCCTCGTCCATGTATGTTCAATTTCTACTCATCATTTTTTTTTTTAAGGCGAGGCAACCCTTGGTTGACCTCACGGATTGCAAGGACCTTGTCAGCTTACAATCCTTTATTCTTTTATTTATTTTTTACGCCTTACAGCACCTGGTTTTCCTAGGTGGTCTCCCATCCAAATACTAACCAGGCCCGACCCTGCTTAGCTCCTGAGATCAGATGGGATCGGGCTTGTTCAGAGTGGCATGGCTGTAGACCTTAGTCATTTAAAACACAAATTAGTCTTTCTTGACCCTTCGAGGTCGTATTTTGTGCCCTGTTTCATATGCCATAAATTCTCTATGCATTTCCATACCTATCTGCTTTGTTCTCTAATTATCTGAGTACATATCTTTTTTCTCCACTGGACTTGAGAATAGAGACTGTTTTCATATCATTATTGGATTCCCAACACATAGGCCCAAAGTATTTTCTGAATGAATGTTTTGTGGGAAAACAGTGATGTTCAGCATAACCTCTAACATTAAGATTTTACCATGTATATTCCTAACTTTTCATCATAACCTGTCATGAATTTATCATTCAAACATTTCTAGAGAAGAATTCTCATCAGGTCATTGTTACCCTTTAAAAAAATCATTTAATTATTACCATTTCAGCCCAAATTTCTTAGCCTATAGAGTTCAGGTACTCCAAATTACTGCCTGCACCAATCTATTCTCTAACCTTTTTGGTAACATCTACTTTGTGCTCCAAAAAGAAAAACCTGGAACATAAAGTGTTTCCCAAATATACACCATCCCTTCCATTTTCACTACCTTTTCTCATGCTGATATTCATTCTATTTGAAATTTCCTGATTTTCACACACTGAAATTCTACTCTTCTTTCAAGTCAAACTGAAATACTATTTTTCCACCAAGTTTCTTCCTGATTCCTGCCAGTAGCATTCAGGGTCTAATCAGTAGATAGAAGTCACGTTAGTTAGAGGAACAGAAAAAATGTAATATAAAGGATTGTTAACTGAGTATAAAGTTGGTTACTAGCTAATTCAAAAGGCAAGAAAAAACATTAAGGTATCATGCAGGTGGCAACTACAGAAAGCAGCCACCAACCCTAAAACTAGGGGGGCAAGAGGAAAGGCTGGAATTTTTTAAATTTAGAAGTTTAGAAGGGCAACGCACAGAACTGAAACTCAGATCTCTGAAGAAAGGGCACAGATTGACTGGTACTAAAATCTCTGAGCTTGGAGGAGAGCTTCAAAGTTTGAGAATCATATCTCTGAGGAAAGAGATAAATGTTCAGGATGGTTCTGTAAACATTAGAGAAAATGCAAACTGGATTCAATTACTGCTACAGAAAAAAACTGATGCAGCAAGGATGAAAAAGCATTGCTAGGTTACTCAAAGGAACTCAAAATTAACAGGAAGTAAAAGATAGGAGCCCAAGTGCCACCTTCCTCCTCCAGCCAGGCGATTTCCCTCTAGAGCCCCCTATTGGCTATAGAGTCTAACAGTAGGCAGCTAGACCAGCAGAAATGTGGTTTGCAAAATAATAGGCCCTGTCACAAAGCAGAGCAAAGAAAGGTGTGTTTCTATGCTGAGATAATTGCTCAGTAATTGGCATATTCCTATACTAGCAAAACTGAATGTGATGTCTCTGTACTTGGGATCTCTTTATATCATCCTCATGAAAGTAGTCAGCTTCATCGTTACAGCTGTTGGTGTACCTATATTATACTTACAAACCTTTTGTTTAGGAAATTACAAACCAGGTATTCTCTCTAATAACCACCTTCATCCATTTTTATAAAAAAAAATATGAAAACGGTTATTCTAAACATAGGCATATTTACAATAATGGTAGGCATACCCAGAGTTCAAAATAGACTAAGACTGCTTCATGAAAAACATTTTAAGAATTCATAAAAAGATTGTAGGGTAAAACAAATATGTGAATTTATCAATTTAAGAATACCTACTCTGTGGCCTAATCAACTATAAACAGGTATAATTTCATGGCACAGAAAAAAATTCAAATAATTTAAAGTCTACACAGGTTTTATCACAAAAGTGCTTGATCTCACAGTATTCAATGATCTGCAAAGATATGTATTGGTTATATTTAAAATTTAACTGACTTACAGGTATCATTAGCCCCATATTTTTCTCTTTGAATATAAAAGCATTCCTAAGCCTTTAAAATCATCATTGATTGATAAATTTTATTTGTGTTCATTTCCACAAATTAAAATTTTCAGTGGTATTTATTCTAATTTCCTTTTGCTCTTTTGTCTCTTACCCAATCCATCCTTACTATTTTCTTCCTAAAATGGGAGTGTGAAAGAGATGTAAGTAGACCTATACTTTCTAATTCATTTCTTTTACAAATTTTCATTAAGTTTTAAGATTCTCACTCCCACATACTGAAATGACTCATTTATAGTTTACAGTTAACTTTAATCTCGATTTTTAATGTCTCCTCCTTTCCAAATATTGGCTGCTAGCAGTGAAAGCTTCAAATGAGGCTGCTATTGTGTTAGTATTTAAAATAAAGTCTAAAAGATGAAGTGACATGAAAGTGATGAAAAAGATGTTATACAAGTTACTTAGTTCCTTTCATATTTAGGACTTAAGTATTTTGTGTTCTAGGGAAGAAGTACTAGGCAGCGGCTATCATTTTACCTCTCTGCTGATTTTCCTCACTAGAGCAAAAAATCCTCACCCACAGGTCAGGGCAAGAAAAAAGGGTGATAAGGGAGAGGAAATAAAAAGCAGATGATAAGAAGAGAGAGGTGAGACAGATTTTGCACGTAGTCAATTATTTCTTTCATTCATCTTTTTACCCCGGAAAAGATAAAGTATATCCCACTTGAAAGTTCCAAAATAAATTTAAGTAGACAAAATGGTGGCTAGAGCATTAGCATGGTATTGTAGAAAGAGCACAGGTTTTAGAATCAGAAGACATGAGTTTGAATTGAGACTCCAGTACTTCCTAACTGTAAAAACTTACTGGTTTTATCTGTTTAACTCGATTCTTCCCAGTAAACTAAGCTCCGTAATGATAGAAGCCATGTCTCTTTTGGATACCGTTGTAAGCCTAGCACCTAACACTATGTCTGGTAAATAGTGAAGACTTCAGTAAATACCTGTAGAACAAATGAATGATCTCATGCAAGTTTCTGTATCTCTCAATCTGTTTCTTAATGTGTAAATAGGTATAATAAAATTTATATTACTCATAAAAGCTCTGCAAAGTATGTAAAGTATCTTAGCACAGCATCTTTTTCCTTTCATCAAATATTTAATTTAGTATCCTCTAGGTGATAATAATAGTAGAGAATCAATCAATGATAGCATTAACATTTTTTCTTCGAATCATCACTTCTTTGTTATTGTATATTTACATGAATTTTTAACACTATTTGCATGTATTCACACCTGCCTCAAAGGCTTATCCTCTTTAGTATTTATCTCATAGCTGTTGTGAGGATTAAATGAAATAATACAGGTAAATTACTTAGCAACATGATTAACACACCGCACTGTGAGAACTCAATAAATGTTAGTAAGCTTTCATTTTATTAGTTTGAATGCTATCTGGTGTCCAGTGCCTGATAACACTTAAAATTCAAATGCTTTTGTTGTAAACAGAACTGGTTGTTATGACTTCAAAGAGATCAGCTATAGTGCTATTCTGGAAGAGATTACTTAAAATGATACTTTCCAGTTCTAATGTTAACTACAGTAATTGATAGGAAATCTAACTTTTATTCAACCGAAAATCGCCTTATAATTTCAAATGAGAGGCCAGATCTTGGTTGAGAGGTCAGATCTTAGTAGGGAAAAAACAGCCTCAACTTCTCCCC
>NW_006441955.1:36289520-36290036 GCF_000325575.1 Pteropus alecto | reverse complement strand
TCTTTCCCTGCTCCACTGGCACATCAAAATATTTTAAGATTTTAGTGTTAAAGGTGTATTAAAGATTTAATTAAACTAGATCTAATTTAACTAAAGCAGATGTTAGTCAGATTTTCCTTATATGCTACTTATAAAATTTGATACCACCAGCCCAACATTTTAAATCTCAAGACTGTTTAGGTGTTTTATGTTTTTAAATAGTTATTCTGTCTGAAAAAGTATCAAAGTAAAATGTCAGTAGTTATTTGGAGTAGTTCTCCTTAGAAAACAGGTTCCTGCAAATATTTACTTTTATGTGAAGTGAATAACTGGCAACAGCGTCCAATTGGCCATCTCTAAACATCAGACTCTATGGTCAGAAGAAAAATCTTCTGGCGTATGTTGATTTAGGAAATGATTTCAGGTACTAGTCTGATTTCTGTTAGCAAACAGGGTAAGATTCAGATGAAAATAATTTAAAATGCACTACTTACTTTTGCAAATAATTCCTGTTGCTGTCTCAATAATTCTTCAGGA
>NW_006441955.1:36275926-36289497 GCF_000325575.1 Pteropus alecto | reverse complement strand
TTCCAAAAGAAAATTGGCCTTTCTTCTTTTTAATGCTACAGTCTTGCATTCTTGTAAGACTTCTTTTACTTCACTGATATAAGAGCCAAAGCCCAAACTTTCTAGTGCTAGGGAAATGAAAATATGAATACATGAAAGTGATAAAACACAGCTTTCCCCCACATATGGAACTTTAAGGTAGGTGTGTGTAGGTGTGTGTGTGTGTGTGTGTGTGTGTGTGTGTGTGTGTGTGTGTATGTTGGAGATGGGGAATGTTCCTTTGTAATAATTTTATCTATTTTATAGTTGCAAAGCAATTCTTTGGATGGCTAAGGCTAAATACTTTATCAACTTTTTAAATATTAGATTACAAATTAGTTAAAACTTAAGAAATATTTCAAGGCACAGGCATTCATTTTTCCTTTATGACTAATTTTTAAAAAACCAAAGCACTTCCTGTGAGGAAAAAAAAAAAGTTTAATGTAAAAACATGTGGTTTTAGTAAGAAAACATTTTTCCTATACCACTCATCGTAAATCAAACATTATTAAGTCAATCACTTTCTCAAAGACTACAAAAAAAGTAAATATTTGGAATATATTTGTTAACATATTTTATGCCATTTGGCTTAAAAGAAAATAGGCTGGTAACACATGCTCTAAGTTTCAGTAAGATAGGTGAAAGAATAGGTAAGTTCTTTTGTCCAATATGCCAACACGTACTATTTTTAGCAAAGACAGTCAAACTGCCAAATTTCAAAAATACTGGTGGAAATAACTTATGAAATTCAGCATTTATATTCAACCAACAATTTTCTTTTGAAAATAAAACTTAACAGGAAGCACTATTAAAACATTGCAAGTGATGTAGCAAAAAACTGGGATAAAGGAAAATTATTAGAAGAAACATTAACAAAAAATTCTCTCCCTTATCACATTTTTAAAGAATATTTTACAAGAAAATAATGCATCCTCTAAATGCCTTCTGTAATCCAGAAAGACAAGGGATAAAATTTCCTTTTGGCTCACAGTATTTAAAATTATATTTTAAAGTTTTCTATGTGTTGACATTTTGAATGATTTCAACTTTATTTCAAATGTTAAACTAGTTTCATCAATCTTCTTTAGAAATAACCTGATGCCAAAAAGCAGAGTACTAATAACTGAATTGTAATTAAGTTAATTTACTCACCCCTCTTGCCACCCCAAAAAACTTCAGTAAGTCATTATTCCAAGTTCTGTATATCAAATTAACCAGCACAGACTTCTGGTTAATATGGTGAACTAGGTACACACTGTGATTGCTTCCTCCCATAACAACATCAAAATTACAACTAAATTACAGAACAACCACCCTTGAGAACCTCCTGAAGACTAGCTGAAAGAACTGCTATAACTAAGGATATACAGAAGAAGCCACACCTAGACTGGTAGGAGCGGGCAGAGCCCTGAAACAGGGCTAGTCCCACACCCAAGAATGGCAGATAAGAACGGGGAGGAATATCTCGGCTGCAGAAGTCCCCAGGTCCCAGACCTGGCTTCCCAGCCTGGAGCACTAGTGCCAGGAAGAGGAGTCCCCATATCATTTGGCTGTGAAAATCAGTGGGGATTCCATCCGGGTGAGACAGAGATCTCCTGTAGACCCGGACATACTCTTAAAGAGCCCAAGCACAAACATTCACCCTAAGCTCCAGAGAAGGAACAGCAGCTTGATAATCACCAGGGACATATGGGGGAAAATTGAATTGTAAGGCTTCAGGGTGAAAGCTGGAGGGGCAGCTCTTTCTGGGCAGCTCTTGCCGGCAGGTGCCATTGTTCCTATGCCCACCCAGCTGGCAGGTGCAAAATCTGAGTCTCCATCGACTTGACTAACAGCGCTCTTGCACCATCTTGGTAATTCTCAGAGACCCCATCCCACCCAATTCATATGTTCAGCCAAACTTCTTTCAGAGGCTAATCCACACAAGTGGCTAGCCTGGGCCTGTACTGCAAAGTTTCCTCAAGTCTCTCAAAGGTGCACAAACCCCAAACAAGCAGCAGCTGGCCTCAGAATGCCCTGCACCTCTTGCTGAGCGGCCTCAAGCCCAACAATAGTGGCAGCTGGCCTCAGTTCATGGCTTAACCACTCCCAGGCTCCTCCAAGTCCAGCACAGGCAGCTACTGACCTTGGCCTGCATGGAAGCCCCAGCCAAGAAGCCCCAGAACCAACAGGTCTGGTGGCTGGCTTTAGAGCACCACCCAATTAGCATCACAAATGACATACTCAAAGGGTGAACTCGGCAGGCACCAAAGCCCCACTAAAGCAAATTCCATTCCTTGGGGTCAGCCCTGGCACAACCACTTGTCTGCTGTAGGCACAGCCAATCATAGCCAGTCAGCTTGAGAGTCAATCCTACCCAAAGAAATGCCAACAGCAATCAAGGCTCAACAACAACAGGATAGCACACACAACCCACACAAAGGACACCACCAGAGCACCTGGCTCAGGTGAACAGGGCGATTGTGCCACAGAGCCCCACAGGACTCCTACTATAAAAGGCCAGTCTGCCAAGACTGGGAGACATAGCAGATCTACCTAATACACAGAAACAAACACAGGTAGACAACAAAAATGGGGAGGCAAATATGTTCCCAATGAAAGAACAAGACAAAATTCCAGAAAAAGAACTAAACAAAATGGAGGCAAGCAAGCTACCACATACAGAGTTCAAAACACTGGTTATAAGGATGATCGATGAACTTAGGGGAAGAATAGATAAGCTCAGTGAGAACTTCTACAAAGAAACAGGAAACACAAAAAAGGAGATAAGAAAATTTAAAAAAGAACCAGTCAGAAATGAAGAATACAATAACTAAAATGAAGAACACATTAGATGAAATCAACAGCAGGTTAAATGAAGTAGAGGATCAAATCAACAATTTGGAAGATAGGTAGTGAAAAACACCCAACTAGAACAGCAAAAAGAAAAAGAATTTTAAAAAATGAGGATAACAAATATCATATGATTTCACTATATGTGAAATCTAAAGAACAATATAAACAAAGAAAACAGACTCATAGATACAGAGAACAAACTGATGTGTGCCAGATGAGAGGTGGAGTTGGGAGAGGCTAGGTGAAACAGGTGAAGGGATTAAGAAGCACAAACTGAGAGTTACAAAATAGTCTTGGGAATGTAAAGTACAGCACAAGGAATATAATCAATAACATTGTAATAACTATGTTTGGTACTATGTAGGTACTAGACTTAGGGGGAGTCACTGTAAATGATAAAAATGTCTAACCACTATGCTGTACACCTGAAACTAATATAAAATAACATTTAATGTCAACTGTAATTTTATAAACTTGATTATAAAGGCATATGATCACATTTATGCATTATTTAAAATCATATATAGTACTTAAAAATAAGGAATTTGTAAAATTAAAAAAAGAATCATAATGCAAGGTTTTATCTTAAAAATATTCTTACAAAATTTGTTCCTACTTAAAAACAGAGACAGACACATCCATAACTACCCTTAACTAGTTCACTTACAAAAACCCAGCAATAAAAATTTCCCTTATTTCATGAACAAAAATGAGGATAGTTTCAGGGACCTCTGGGACAACATCAAGTGTAATAACATTTGCTTCAGAGGAGGGTACCAGAAGGGGAAGAGAGAGAGCAAGGGATTGAAAACCTATTTGAATAAATAATGACTGATAACTTCCATAACCTGGTAAAGGAAATAGACAAGTCCAGGAAGTGCAGAGAGTCCCAAACAAGATGAACTCAAAGAGGTCCACACCAATGCACATCAAGATTAAAATGGCAACTGTTAAAAGCAAAGAGAGAATCTTAAAAGCAACAAGACAAAAGCAGTTAGTTACCTACAAGGGAGTTCACATTAGACTGTCAGTGAATTTCTCAACAGAAACTTTGTAGGCCAGAAGAGGTTGGCATGAAATATTCAAACTGATGAAAGGCAAGGAACTACAACCAAGATTAATCTACCCAGCAAGGCTATAATTTAGAATAGAAGGAGAAGTATAGAGTGTCCTAGACAAGAAAAAGCTGAGGTAGTTCATCACCATCAAACCAATATTATAAGAAATGTTAAAGGGACTTCTTTAAGAAGAGAAAGGAAAAAAATCCAAAATATAAATGAGAAAATATTGCAAAAAAAAAAAAAAATCTTATTGACAAAGGTAAACAAATAATAAAAGCAGTGGATCAATCAACACTAAAGCTAGTACAAAGGTTAAAAGGCAAAGGTAGTAAGATCATGTGTAATCACAACAGTAAATTAAGGGATACACACACACACGCACACATACACACGAAGTAAAAAAATAATGACAGAAACACGAGGGGGTGAATAAAAATGGTAGTGATTTTAGAATGTGTTCCAACTTAACTGACCATCAACTTAAAACAGACTGCTATAAACATAGCTTGGTATATATGAAGCACATGGTAACTACAAACCAAAAATCACAAGAGATATAAAGAAAACAATAAAATGGTAATAACTACATACTTAATAATTATTTTAAATATAAATGGATTAAATGCTCCAATCAAAAGATGAATGCATAAAGATGTTGAGATGTTGTCCATATATATGACAGAATATTACTTGCCATAAAAAATAATAAAATCTAACCACTTGCGACATGGATGGACCTGGAGGGTATTATGCTAAGTGAAATAAGTCAAAAGTGAAACACAAATACCATACAATTTCACTTATATGTGGAATCTAAAGACCAAATTAATCAATGAACAGAACAGAAAACTCAGAGATACAGAGATAACACTGGTGGTTGCCACTGGGATTGAGAGACTGGGCGAAAAAGGTGAAGGAATTAAGAAGTACAAATTGGCAGTGACAAAACAGTCATTGGGGATGTAAAGTATGGCTTAGAGAATACAGTTAATAATATTGTAATAATTACATACGATGTCGGGTGGGTGTAAGACTTATTGCGGGGATCACTTCGTACTAACCACTATGCTGTACACATGAAACTAATATTGAATGTCAACTGTAACTGAAAAAATTTTTTAAAGATTTTAAAAAGCAAATGAGCAGAAAGGCTAGTTTAAGGAATGAGGATGTGACTGATAGCAGAAGTATCAATCTCAAAAGCTTATAGGCAGGTAGGTTCTGAAAGGACAATTACATTAAAGGTAGATATAATGAAGGTAATGATAGCACCACCTAATCGATGCTTCTCTGTGCCAGGTACTGAGCTAGATACTCTTTATACATCACTCACATAGCATTACCACAGCGCCTAACTTAAGAGACCCTATTATCACCCTTGTTGACAGTCAAGTAGATTGAAAGGGGTTTATTACCTTGACCAAATATCAAAGTGAGTGATGAAGCATGGACTCAAACACAGGTCAGTCTAGCTCCAGAAACCAGCTCAAAGTAGAGTCATGGAGAGCATGTGAGTTAGTGATCATAGAAGCAGGAGACCAGTTTGTAAAGGCAGCAGCAGGGAGAAAACTGTCAAGAGGAGAAAAAGCCACCATGCTGAGTACCACACTCTATGAGGAAGGACCCAACCACATTCTCCATTAACCACTTCCTCTAACCTCCTTCACCCCAGATCCTGATTCCGCACATCCACATGTCATGCAAATCAACAGCTGGGGTTGTTCAACTCAGATAGAGGAATATTTAGTCAGGAAGTGAGCACAGGTGGAGGGGGCCATATGGATTTGGTCCATTAGGGCATGGCTCAGCTGACGTACTACTCACTCTGTTCTCCTGATGATGTGGCTGACTAGGGCTTGCTGGGAATCCCAATTACCCTCTTTGTCCAAGATGCTTTATAGCTCTGGATATCACTACCCAATATGTGGAAGGAATCATCCACCTCTTCTTCCACAGAGATGACATCTTGAGAGGGAACCCTGAGCTGTATAGGTCTGGTGTTGGGAGATCACTGACGTGGAGTTGTGCCAGGCCCAGGACCAAGGTTTCCCCATCTCCTTCCAGTCTTGGGCTCAACTTTCCTTACCATGTGCATTGTCATAGGCACTGCTCAACACGTGAGAGTCAACCAGAGCCAGCTGGACTAGCTGTTCTGGGTTCCTGAGGCCTCATGTATAATGAGGATGCCCCCTCCTACCACCAAGGTCATCTAACAGAATGATCTTTAACTTGAAAATACATTCCTTAGAAAAATCAACTATCTACTCATATAACCTTCAGTCTCTGGAAAATTTGTCTTTTCCATTTCTTATATAATCATTTAGGAATGGATTTGTTAATATGGGTGTGATATAGATGTTCAATTCTTTATTACCATTGGGATAATCCTGTAGCAGCAGAGTTTATTGAAGAGATCATCCTCTCCCACTGATCTATAATGCTGACATAAATCAAGGTGCCATATCTGGATGGGAGGTGTTTTTTTTAGCATTCTCTTCTATTCCATTCATATGTTTGTCTTACGCTATACACACTGACATAATTATTACTTTGTAATTAACATAGCCTTTCAAAATTTTATAATTATAACTTTAATATTAACATAGCATTTCATAAGATAAATTAATACAATTTATCCTTTAAAGGCACCTTGACTTTTCCTGGACTTTTGGCCTTACATAAATGTTAGAATCAGCTTATCATTCTCCAAATGAAACCTGTTGTAATTTTTACTGGAAAAAAATAATAACTACCACACAATTCTTGGCTTCAAGGAGCCTGGGGTATAATGGAAAATTCAGTGAAGGTTAGGTAGCCTGAATTTTTTATTTGAATTGCCTGGTTATTTTTTAAGTGTCAATGCTAGAAGCCAACATTTTAATCTTTTTTTTTTTTCCTTTTTCAAAGGCACAAGCATAGTAGTGTATTTTCAATAATACTGGCTGGAGACAATACCAAAACAAACCAAGTGAATGGTTTATGATTTCCGCCACATTCTAAAGAAAGTCTTATTTCCTTAGCCCTACAACAAAGTCCTCCAGGATCTAGTCCCACCTACCTTTCCAGCTTTATATTTCTGCCATTATTAAGTCCCTGCATACTTCTACTAAATCTGACTGTTCAATGTTTCCCAGTAGGCACCAGTTTCCCACATTTATGCTGACAGTAATGCATTCAAGGCCAAGATCAAACTCCATCTTCAAATTAAGCTTGCCCGATCCTCCTAGACAGAAGTAATCTCCCTCTTTTGAAATAAGACGTAGAATTTGAAACTTGATTGTCACTGTATTTGTATAACTTTGGATATACTGCTTAAAATCTCTAAGCTTCAGTTTTCTATCTCTAAAATGAGAATGGCATTTATTTCATACTATCTTCCTACAACCTGAAGCAGTACAGCAGTTAAGCACACAGGCCCTAAGGCTGCCAGGGACTGACCCCCAGTTCTGCCTCATATCAGCTGTGTACCCCTCTGCCTCTATATCTCATCAAATCAGGCTGCTGTGAAGAATAAATGAATTAATAGAAATAAAGAGTAAGAACAGAGGGTAGCCCATAGAAGGAGCAAAATAAAATATTCATTATTATATTTGTATTAGTTTTAGGGCTGTAGGAATCAACAAGTAATTAATTTAAAATATTTAACACAGTGTTTACTATATAAGAGTCACTTAACTGACTTGGCCTATGTATTATTCTTTATTCATTCTCTTACATTTAAGAGTACCCTAATAAGTATACAGGACCAAAATAAATGTACAGTTATGCATTATCACATCTAAATTCAAGCTGAACAAGTATATGTATAATATGAAATATTAAATTTATAAAATTAACAAATCAACACAACGGAGAGACAACTCTTTAAAATGTCATGAATTACTAGACTAGACATTAAAAAAATTCATTGCAAATTATCTTTAACCATGGAGGGTTTGGGTTAAAAATTAACAAAAACAACTCACCTTCAAAAACATCTAAGGTTGAGAACACTACTTTCAAAAAAATTTACAAGTAAATCCAAGGTTAATATTTAATACTATTCAATGAGCTGCTATATACAAATACTGTACTCTCAATAAAATGATTTAACTGGAGCGGCCATAAATTTCATTTCAAAAAATTCATTGACTCTAATTCAAATTTTAAACATATTTTGGCTAACATATTAATAACTGGGCATAATATCTCCTAAACAAGGAAATACTTTACATCATTTGTTACCATGTAGTAGTGATCGTTCCCATTTTATAGAAAGGAGAATCTTAAAGGATAAGGGAAATAGCTCCTAAGCAGGGCCACTATTTATGGTTTGCAGTGCATAACAGTACCATGTCTCAGGAAGACCATTCATAACTTGTATTAAAATCTGCACTTTTTCTGGCAGGTGGTAGTAAAAGTTTTTAAGGAAAGAATGCCTTTTTCTAATTTGTACAAAGGGACATTATAAACTGGTAGTGACCCTGGCTCTAAGGATCTCAACGTAAAAGCTGAAAAATAAAATAATTTTAAAAAATTGTGGGTAAAACACACACATCACTTGCTTCTCAAAGATCTGTCTGCTACCTTCTGCCATTTATCTTAAAACTATACCCAGAAAAGTACATGGTATGTTAAGGAAAAAAATACTTAAGCACTTTTCAATTTGAGAGACAGATGCTAACAAGACAGCCACGTAAAAAAAAAAAGTAAAAATTTCCGCTAGCACTAAAATTTTAATACAGGCTTATCTTATTTTACAAAAGTGATGTAATCCTGAAAAGTTTCATTATAACAAAAATTTGAACTACTTTATACTTCAAATACATAATGCATGTTTTTCACTAAAAAATAGCATTTTTTATTTTCTTTTGTTTGTATGTTGGAGGAAGGGAACAGGTAATGTAGCTTGTTTAAAATACATTAAGAGGATGTAGGCCAAAGTGACGTCTTGGCTCATTAGCCTGGTGAGTTTTCTAAAGACTCTTAAAACCATGTCCTCTATGGCAGGGGTTCCCAACCTCCTAGCCACTGATACTGGTCTGTGGCCTGTTAAAAACAGAGCTGAAAAGCAGGAAGCAAGGGTGCGAAGCAGCTTCAACCTGTATTTTCAGCCAGTCTCCACGGTAGCATCACCACCTCAGCTCCACCTCAGATCATCAGGCATTAGATTCTCATAGCACAAATTCTATTGCAAAATGTGCTTGCGAGGCATCTAGGTTGCACACTCCTTATGAGAATCTAATGCCTCATGATCTGAGGTGGAGCTGAGGCGGTGATGCTAGCACTGGGGAGTGGCTGCAAATACAGATTAACATTAGCAGAGAAGTATGACTGCACACAGACCATAATAAGTCAATTGCTTGCAGGCTCACATCAAAACTCTATCAAGTGAGGGGCAAAAGACAATTAAGCAGCATCTGGTAGCAGGCTTTATAGTGACAAGTGAGTTCAACTGTACAGCTGCATCTGGTGGCATCTGATTCTGCATTATGGTGAGTTGTACAATTATTTCATTATATATTACAATGTAATAATAATAAAGTGCACAATAAATGTAAGCTTGAATCATCCAGAAACCATTCCACCCTCGCCATCCCCTCATCTCCCCCGTCTGTGGAAAAACTGTCTTCCACGCAACTGGTTCTTGGGCCCAAAAAGGTTGGGGACTGCTGCTCTATGGTATCACTACTCTTGGGCATCTGGGACAGTGAGACTGATGGCACAGTAGGAATCAAATATCATTCATCTTTACATCCTTAGCAGTATCTAGCACAGTGCCAAGTAAATAGCAGTATTCAAATGTAATTGTTGGGTGGGAGAAGAAAAAAGATATATCAATTTTAAGGAAAATAATAAAATCCCAACTTGAAAAGCATCAATTGTGTGATAAATTGTGCAATGCAAATTACATGTGTGTCTTTGGGAAAAATATCAATATGGATGATTATTTAGGCAATACAATATTATTCTCAGTCTTATTACAACTTCTCTGAAATCACTCAGATCCTCTGATTTCAAAACTACTTCACATCCACTTTCCAAAACAGACTGTGGTTTAGGCTTTAGAACAAAGCTACTCAAAGTGTGGTCCACAAACTTATGCCAGAATTGCTTAAAATGGTCTGTGATTGAGTTAAGTATGGAAATTCAAAGCATTTAAGATCCTTCATTGCAAAACTGTATGTGAGGCGATAAATGTGTTAACTAACCTTATTGTGGTAATTATTTCACGAAATATACATACATCAAATCATTACATTGTACAACTTAAAACTGACACAATGTTATATGTCAATTATCTCAATAGAGCCAGGAGAAAAAAAGTAACTTTTACAGTAATTTGACAAAGTAATTTTATGTCTGATAAAGTAAAGTGGTAAATGTACAAGTCCTGAAATGTCCTGAAGCAAAATCTAGTTCATTAAACTTATTACTTAAAACTCCAAACTTCGACAAGTGAGAAAAGTACCACTTTAAAATGTACATTATTCCTACATTCCTAAACAATCAATGTTGACACAAAGTGTAAAAAATGTCGTATCTACCATAATTTACTTAGCTTAGAATTAGTCTGTAAAAATACTCTTTAAATACCTAACATATATATACACACATTAAAAATTTATTTAAAAATTTTTAACCACTCAAGACAAAAAAAAATCTTTAAAATAATTAAGTAATATGAGACTAATATGGGATTATAAATGTATAAAATCTATTCCCCTCATGGGAAGAATCTGGAGCAAAAATGGTTAGGTCCTTATCCATTTAATACCAATGTTACGAGAAAAAAAAAAAGATAAATATATAAGACTATAACGGGTTAATACATGATTTTTTAAAATTAATAAATCATACTAGTACACACAAAGGAAAATGCTTTCATTGGAACTTAGACATTAAAGTGAATTTAGCATATTCCAAAGTTGAAGCATTTAGCACACTACTTGCTACAGCTGCACTTTTATTCCATCATGTCAATCAGAAATCTAAATATACCCTAGAAAAGAATAAGCTCTACCCAAGAAGACAGATTGTAATGTGTTTTTAGAGTTTTGGAATGATCCTCACTTCTGTGGTGTAAACAAGTGTTTAGGCAGATATTTCAGAAATCTTTTGCAATTTTCAATAGAAACACAATGTTGATAGAAGATCCTTTTTCTTTTTTATAAGTTGTAAAAGGAAATTATAATTATCTGTATTGGATAACCTCACGAAAGACTTATGACAACAATCACACATACAATGTTAAAATAAAAATGCAAGAGGAAAAATAGACAACTTGCCTTTCATTTTACTTGTCAGGGTATTGAGCATACCAAACAAATAGGAAAAAACAGTACCTTTAAAATTAAATATGCTTTTTCCTAGGGATTTATTTTTTTCTCCTTACATATTGAAATGGAAATGGCATTTTATATCCACCTTCCACACGTGAGAACCAAAGATGAATCATTTAATCTTTCTGTCAATAATGACAGTGAAATATTAGATATAGTAAGTATGAGCAGATGCATTCTCTACTTCAGAACAACAGGGAAGTTACCTTTTAAAAAAGTTAAATTATAAAAATCAAATGGTAGACAACCACTTGCCTACCAAAGCAATTAAAATTAACCATGACTTTTGACTTCAGAAGTAATCAAGAAATTGATAGAATTTTAATTGGATTATTATAAGAGGCAAGTTATTACCTCAAATAGAATGCAACTTTTTCATAAAAGTGTATGTGTTTCTCAAAACATTATGACTACTAAACAGTCCTAATACAAGACATCAGAATACGATCTCCCAAATCCCTATTCCTGGACTAAATCTTTTCCAAGATAAGAGAGAAGAAACTGCTGAAACTTTCAGAAGTGCTGCTCAATAAAAGCTTAAGTATATACATATAAATGGAAATGGGAGAAGAACAGAGAAATGTTCCATGAAAAACATCTTACAATTTCTTAATGCAAGCTTTAAAATTTTATATCCATAGAACAAAGGAAACTAAATAGAAGAAAAAGGAGAAAGAGACAAGAGAAGGACGGAAAGAAAGAAAGAAAAGAAAAAAGAACATCTTTGCCTTACAGAATAGAACTGGAATCCTTTAGTAACTTGATAAACAGTAGGGCCATTTTTAAAGCAGAAAATGTGCTTTCTTTATTCAACATCGATAAACTTTACAATGTTGAACACACTCATGTTAAGAATTTTTTTACTCAAGTGTTCAGAAAATTCATCTTTTTCGCTACACTGGTAACAAAATCGGGTGCGGAAGGGATGCTGTTTCCAGTCATGCTTGAAGTCTGAATTCTAATTTTCCAAGGGAGCACTTCTACGTTTCTTTCTCAGTTACGATCCACGTTTCACTTTAGGCATGCAATTTCTCAGTTGTTATGTATAGGTTCCACTTTAGGCAGGCAAAATTCTTGTTGCTTTGGCTTACCTGGCTGTAAAATGAGACTACTACTACTTTACCTTTGGGGACTGTTAGCTGACCTAAATGCTTGCAATCCTTACTTGTACTCGCTGGATGAGAAGTACCAGAGAATATCACATAGGAATTTTCTTAAGGCACCCTCTGCCTCTATGCCCGCGTGGCTTTTTCATTTACCAGTAATGATCAGGAGAAAGAAATGAAGGTTTTGACATGGACGGGTCAATGCGACTAGTAAGCTGTCCCCGGACCCTCATTTAAACAAAATCCCACACATAATGCTTACCTTGTATGACATGCTCTGGCGAGATGGTCTTCTTTTCCGATTTGTTGCAAATCTCATTGGCTTCGGAAGATATAAGGTGAATGAATTCAGTGCAGCAGTTCACCACCAGCTCCCGGGCATCGTTGGCCACCCGGACATTGGGGAGAGTCTCTTTGATCATCTTATTGATAGCAGCTCTGGGTATAGTGAGATCATCATCATTGCCAGATGAAGAAGCCATCGTATCTTCCTCTCTCGCGCCCCGACTTTTAAAAACTCCCCGGTACTGGTCCACTACTCCACGAAGAGATTTCAAAGGGCCGCCCTCGGAGAGATCCCGGGGGCGCTACGAGAAGGTGCAGTAAAAGAAGGAAGAGGGGGCTGGCACAAGGCGGCAAGGAACACCCGTGTGATTTAGGGCGAGGTTGGAAAGCTGAGGGGCTGAGGTTCTTGAGGACAACACTGCACAGGTCGGACAGGGAAAGCAAGGTGGTCAGGAAATTTGAGCACCGGGGAACACCTTCGTGTCTCCTCAGAGGGGCGGGCGTTGTCTCCTAACCGGTCCCCAAAGGCGCCGGAGCAGAGGCAAGGTCCAGGGACACTGGCCTCGGTGAAGTACTGGGAGGACACCCAGCGGACTTGGCTCTACAGAGACGGAGTCTCCGTTGCCGCTGCTGCCGCCTCCGCCAGCAGCCCTTCCTGCCGCCTCAGCCAAACCATCCTTCAGACACCCACGCCGCCGCCTCGCAACATGTCTGCCGCGGTCGCTGCTGGAACCCCGGCGGCCGCCTGGGAACGAATACAGACAGAGCCAGGCACAACGGAAGCGGCACTGGCGGCCGCCGTAGCCGTTTAGCCCGAACGCAGGTCGTGGAAGCCGAAGCCGCGGCAACGGTGGTCCCTCCAGAGGCCAGGGAAGAAGGTTTGCGGGAAGCCTCTCCCGACACCCTTTGCGTTACCGGAAGCCTCGCTCCCCCATCCCCCTCCT
>NW_006441955.1:36255473-36275601 GCF_000325575.1 Pteropus alecto | reverse complement strand
GCACGCGCCTCGGCATCCCGCCTCTCTGTGGGGACCGTAGCCGGGCGATCGCGTGCCTCATGGGACCGGAGAACCCCGAGCACGCGCTTGCTCTGGGGCTGCGGCGCCAGACTCGGGATGGGCTGGGGTGGGTGGGCCGGCGAGGGTGGAACGCCTCTACCGCCTCAACCAGCTGACGTCTTGAAGTCCTCTCCCAGCCATGTTCGGGGACAAAGGAGCGCTGGATTTCGTTAAAAGAACACCTCTCTTCGCTGTTCCTTATAGAGCCGGAACTGGGATTGAGAGGAAGAGCAACGAGGCCTAACTCGGGAATGGGATATGGGGAAAGCAGAACCCAGTGTGCCTGTCTGCACGGTCTGGAGGAAAAGCTTTTGATGATATCTAATAGACGTTTTATTCGGATTAAAGCTCTCTATGGCCTTCCACCCAGTTTCGCATTTTATGGGAGAGAAAACATGCAGAAAAGTGACTTGCCCACCCAGTCATTATTAATGGCTAAACTAGAAACTAGAAATAAGATCCAGTGTAATGGAAATGAGTGGCGTACAATGAGCCACGTTGAGGTTCCAACTTAGCCGGTTTTCATAGTGTATTGCACATAGGCTTCTGGGGTGAGAGGGAAAATAAAGTATCTTAAACAACTCTGATTTTTGCTTCTCTTCAAGGTGACTAGTAATGTCAACGTGTGTCAAGTTCTTCACAAAAATTATATTATTAAAAAAAATCTGTCATACTATCATTTCGAAGAGCCTATGTTATAATTAGTGGGGCGTAGCAATTTCTAAAAAGTAAACAGGTACCATTTAAATTTTGTCACTTTAGTTAACATATATTATTCTGGATACATTGGACAGCAACTGGCTTGTTTGAACTGTTTCCTTAGAGCGTTTTGTTTAAGGCAGACGGTAGAAGTGGCACCTCAAGGAGACCTTGGTTAATTACTGTTGTTTTCGTTTAACATTTTCTCCAGTGCACGTGTGAGTTCTTTCATTTCTAAAGTGCAGATGCTTGTTTTCAATGCTACTAAGTTTAGTCAATCCAAAATTTCTTTGACAAAACAATATTTAAAAAATTTATTCAAAATAGGAATGTGAGACTGTTGACTCAGTTGTTGGCTCTTTGTGAAGTGTTTTTGTAGGTCAGCTTACTGTTAAAGTGTTATCATGCTGTCCAAATTCATCTTGACCCTACAAAGTTTATTGGTCTGAAAAAGCTAACTAGTGAAAATATCCCCAGAGTTACCACATTTTCACTGACCAAAATCTTGTCATTCCTGAAAAAATAATAATTTTGCTTTTTAAATATAATATTTATGCTATAGACCAGTAGGCTTATGATACATACATAGATCTGAAGAGCACACATGTTATCATTCCAGTAATAGTTTGTTACTACAGGGTACTGTGGTAGCATAAGCATGAAATGTGTAGTAAAGATACCTAGGTTCCAAGCCCAGTTTTTTGTAACTTTAAATGGGTCACTCTCCAAGCCTCATTTTCTTCAACTAGAAGATGAATTATAACTCGGGATTCAAAGTCTAATGAGACTGTGTAAAAGCACTTTTAACATTGTGAAATATTATATAGATATTAGTGTATTAGTGTTTATTATCTTTATTGGGTCTGAGCAGTCTTCAGTTATTAATAAACCATACATAATGTGGCTGAGAGAAAATTTAATTAAATGTAGTAGTGTGATATATCATGATATAAGCCAATCTGGATCCCATAGATAAGTAGTTACAGTACAATATATCCCTATTATATATAGGCTTTTGAAAACAAGGATAACATCTTAATAAGCATTAAGACTTAGAGACAGTGCATGTATATGAAACATAATCTTTCTCATAGTATCTCAAAAGAAACAGCTGTTTCTTACGGTGAATTAGGCTAGCTCTACAATAGTTGTCTTAAAATGTGTTAATTCATAGATACCCAGGTTTTCAGCTAAAATTACAATAATCTCTACAATCTGTACTTTGAACCTTAACATTTAAAAAAGCAAATAATACTGTCCTTTATGCTCATTTGTCATTGCTAACACGCTAATTGCTAGTTGGTGGTAATACAAATTTAAAATATAACTAACAACTATTATATACTTCTTTTGTGATTAGCACTGTACTAAATACTTTTACGTAAGTACTTTTACCTGTATTATCACATTTAATCCTCAGAGCAATCTTATTTGATAGATACTGTTTTAATCTCCATTTTACAGATAATGAAAGTGAAGCTGGGAGAAGCTAAATTACTTCCCTGAAGTCAGTATAGCAGTCAGGATAGGCTGATTATGTTGCATGAACAAATAACCCTCAAATCTCAAAATATTTATTTCTTACTCATTATATGGGTTCGTCCTGGGTCAGCAAGAGGATTTACCACACAGTAATCACTCACGAATCCGCTGGAACTGTTGGGAAGAAGTAATGGAGCCTTGTAAGATAGGCTTTTGACAGGTGGAAAGAAAAGAAGGTATTTGTGTTCAAAGTAACTATAACATAAAGTTGTGTAGGCAGAAATTGTTCAAGGATAGCAAGGAGACCACCTTAATTTAAGTAAAGCATTTTTGTTTACAATAGTGAGAGAGAAGAGAGCCAAACATGAGACAGTAGAAGTCATGAAGTAATAGGAGCATTGGGAAACAATTTCCAGGATTTAGTTCCTAATTGCATCTGCAGTGAGGTAGGAAAAGTAAGTACTACAAGGTGTAGTGAGGTTCTCGTTTGTTCATCCCTGCATCGCCAGGGCCAGCACAGTTCCAGGCACATGTTAGGCACATAATAAATATTTGTTAACTCTGGAAGTGGATGAGGACCTTTAAGAATGGTAGAGTAAAAAGAAGTCCAAGGACAAAAAGCAAAAAGGAAAAAATGTGTAAGAGAATACTTAATAGGAACCAAGAAAGCATAGTGTAGAGGAAACCGTGAGGGGAGAGTTGCAAGATGGTGAGACACCACAAAGAGGCATTGTTGGAAGTAGTGTCCCTAAAGTAAAAGGCCAACAGGAGAGAGCAGAAGTCAACATGCAAACAGCTAAGAGAGGAATGAGGGGAAGAATTGGAGCCAAGGAATTTAAACTCAAAAAGTTTAGCGGTGAAAGTAAAGGGAGCGATGGGACAATAGCTTGAAGAAGAAGCAGGGTCAGGGAAGAACTGCAAAGGCTAGAGGACACATGTAGTTCAAGGGAAAAGAAACAAAGGAAGGGTAGATTGAAAAAACAAGCAAAATAAGGTCTTAAGGAAATGGAGGTGGATGAGGTTGAAAAAGCATAAATGGAGTGACCAGGATTAGGTGCACAGATCTGAGGATGCTTTACAGAGAGAAGAGGTTGAAGACAAGATTATAGGCAAGTGATTATAGATGGTTGTAAAAGAGGATGAGCAGCAGACTAAGGAAATCTTTAGAGAATGACAACAGGCAAGGGCAAAAGAGTGATCAGAGAAATAGCAAGAGAGTTATTAGTGATTTGACTTTACTTTTGATTTTTTCTTAAAGATATTAAAAAAAATTTTTTTAATTAATCTGGTTTTTAAAATGTCTTATACTAATCTTAAAACATTAGAAAGTAGTGACAAATTTTATTTTCTACTGGTTTACAAATATATCCATTCTTCAAATTCACATTGGGACTTATTAAAGCAGTTGTTGGATTTTAAATCCTTTGTTTAGCTAGCAAAGCTTTCAAGTTCATGATCCATAGGTGAAACCTAACTTGCAGATATTGTAACAGTTATTTATTGTCACACAAATCCTGCCTAACAAGCCACCTCAAAGGTCAATGTATTAAAACAATAACCCTTTATTATTTCCTAGAAGTCTATATGTTGTTAGTCGGGTAACTCTTCTGGAATTAGCTGAGTTTACTCGTTTTCTGAGTCAGCTGTGGATTGGGGAAGTGGCTCTACTAATTTTGGCTGAACCCTCATATTGGAGATCAGCTATCTGCCATCAGATCTATAAAGGCCTTGGCTTTTCCATCGTCTCGCATTCTTCCAGTAGGTCAGCCTGAACGTGTTCTCATGATGAAGGAGAAACTGTTTACTCATTTACCCATTTACTTAATGGGTCTCCTATGTGCTGAGCACTGTAACAAGGAACTAGAAAATTAAAGTTAAATGGGAAGTTTCCCTTTCCATTGTGGAACTTACCATCTAATAGGAAAGAAAGGCATGTACGTCAGGGACTACAGTGCAGAATGGCAAGCGCCACAATTATAGCAAGATAAGCCCTATGGGTATAGTGGAGGACCCTCCAAATTAACACAGTATGTATGTAAGTATGGAGTGACAATCTTAAGTGTCACAGAGGAGATAATCCTTTAGAAGTTTTCAGGAAGAAGGGGAAAGGAATTTCATGCAGGGGAACAACAAAAGCTCAGTGAGACAGAATGTGGCATTTTTGGTGAACTGCAATGCTTTGGTGGAAGGCAGAGGTAAAACATGAAGAAGTAGCATGAGAGAAAGCTATTCAAGGAAATATAGGAGTTAAGGTTCTTCTGATTGCAAATAACAACTCTAGCTAGTTAAGTTGACTTTACCAGAAGGATATGGGGGTATCTTACAGAATTTGGGGAATTATAGTATAACCAGGAAAATTCAGTAGTAGGAATCCATAAACTGTCCTTTTGGTGGGCTGTAAGCAACTCCCGTCTATTTGCATCTCAGTTCAAAATTTAGGTTTGCTAGGAAAGCAAGTCTATTTGGCTGTATGGGTCAGATTTCTCCTCCCACATCACTCAGCCACGACTAGATTGCAAGTTATGTGTATGAATGTTTGCTGCTGTTCCACCCCTGTGCTGGGGAGGGAGCAGAGTGGCTCGATTAAGAAGTATCTGTTGTATTTTATTATTTAGTTACCTTTCCCCACAGGTACAATGGCAAAAATGCAACCAACCTATTTGATCCAGCCATTCTACTACAAAAGCTCCTGCACTTGTCCCCTTTCTGAGCCCAAAGGTACATCTAACTGGTGGAAGGAATATCTTGGGGTTACTCTCATAGTCCTGATCTCTGGGTGTAAAATACCCATTCTTCTTACAGTCATCTAGGTGTGGTTCCTTATGGTCTTGCAATTGAAGAACTAAATGATAAGTATAATTACTAACAGTATACTCTATAAATAATTGTTGGGGCCCAGGGTGGCAATGGTTGCTGTAGGAAAAAAGGAAAGATAAGAAAAGTTATTCTTATTTTAAAAGAAAAAAATGCAAGGTAATTTTTCAGTCTTCACTCATTCCCACAATGTATATGCAGAGTACTCATTTCTGCTACCATTAATGAGTTTATAACTGGTAAATATGACTATCCATTCCAAGTTTCCTTGCTTGCAGCTCATAGCACAGCTGACCGCAGACTTTGCCTACTAGGGTGATTTAAGCCTTCATTTCTAGAGGTCTCAGCTCTTGGTAATCATCAGCATCAATTGTGTCAAACTAGGCAAATGTAATGCAGCAGACTGGAGAACACCTCTGAGGTGGAATGACCAATCAATATTTGTTCTGTAAGTGGTCTCTGTTTTATGGATGATTAAGTTGAAGCACAGAGTTTAGATTAATTCTTAAGTGACAGAGCCAGGATTTAAACCCATGCTGCCTAGCTCCAAAACAACCCTTCTACATAGTTTTATGTTTACTGGCTCTGTACTCTTAGCGTAGAGATTGAGTATGGGCACTGGGCCTTCTATACCCAAGATTGTCACGTTTTGGCTCTTCGACTTTGACTAGCCTTGTGACCAAACACAAGTTACTTGATTTTTCCAAGTTTGGTCTTTTCATTTATACAATGGAGCTACCCTTTGTATATGGCACGATGCCTATAATTTGATAAGTAGATTTATAAAATATTGACTATTATTATTATTATTCAATAAAAACTTATTAAACATACCATGGCAGGCACTGTATGTAACAGTGGTACACAAGATAGACATAATTCCTATGCTCATGGAGCTTTCAATGAATTGAGCCATAAAATGAAAATAGCAATGTGTGGTCCACACATCTGCCTCCCTTGCCCTGGATTATGAATACTAAGATTGACATATGGGAATTTAACAATGATTGTGAAGAGGACAGAACAGGAAAGAAAACAAGCCTAGAACAATCAAAAGTAAAGGGAGCAAGACAAGGAATAGGAATGAAATTAGGAAAACTCCCAAGAGAGAGTATTGCCTGGTTTTCTTAAGCCTAACATGTAAGTCTGGATTTTATAAGAAAAGTAGAAGGAATTGATCAAGAGATTCTGGTCATAGAACAAGAAGTTAGTAGGTGAAATGAGAAACCATCTGTGAGACACCTGTGGAGATGGAGTGGTAGATATTCTCAAATACACTGTGGAAAGCATGATTAAAGAGAAGAAAGTGAGAAACATTAAGAGAAAATAATTCTCAAGTGTTGATTTGGGGAACAGCCACACTTTGTAATATGAGCCAAGAGATAAAATCAAATTTGCCCTGGGTGGGTGAGGAATATGCCTTTTTTCAGGCTGAATTCCCCTACCACCTGGCTTGTTTTCTTCAATGTAAATGAGCACTGGGAAAAGAACAGGCTTTAGAGATTCTGCCCAATTTTGGTAATTACTATGTAGCTATTCTTTTCATTCATGTTCATACACAGGATTTAATCTTGTTCTTTGATAGCAAGTATTATTTTTAACATTTATCAATGTACAAAAATATCTCTAAAAGTGTCTTACAATGTATGTAAGGGAAGAATGTATGTACGGTTAGAATTATATATATACCTCCTTAGTGACAATATAAAATTCTGCAAATTTACCCTTATGAGCATGGTTATGTAATTTGACCTAAATAATTGTCATGGTTAAGGCCAGCATTTACCATAATGAGCTATTACATGGATTAACTGACCTGTTATAGTATTTTCAGGAGTGCCTAATGGTAAGTAGCTTAATTGTTGGCTAAATTACAGGCAAAGTGGTTGAGAAAAGTCAATGTTCCCAAGTAAATTCCAGATTACAGTGTTCATCATTAAACCTGTCATCTTTACTAAAACTAAATGTAAGCTTAATGTTTAGATCAGAAATACCTATTTTTGTGATTTTGTTGTTGTTTAAGTGAAGGGGACATCTAAAACACAAAGATAAATCTCTCACACAGATGCTTTTCTATGTGTTTGAAGCTTCAGTTTAAAGGATAGCAAAGTTGATTTCAATTTCTGTAGTGTAATTATGGTGATTGTATTGGAAAAACATGAATTGATACGTTAAATTTTAAGATCTACAATTCATTAAAAAAAGTTACTCTTTCTTGTCTATGAAATTTGTTGAGCATTTCAAATTTATAAATAATAATTAGCTTCTGAATAATGATGATTAATATATACATTTATGCATACATAATACATTAACAATACTTTATTGGCTTATTGAGCAAAATATTATCAAAAGAATGTCATTACAGCCCAGATACATAGCAATAAACTGTTTAGAGCAGAATATCTAACAATATGAATCTACTAGCAATAGCATTGTTATAAAATATTTATAACACTCTCTGATCTTAAAAAAAGCCAGGGTTTCATTCAGTATGTTTCTGGCATTTGAACTGAGATCTCTTTATCTTCTACACAATTGCTGGTTAAGAGGGAAAATGATTATACTTGTCAGGCAGGTTTACATTTTCAAATTAAAATTCAATGTAATTCAGACCCAAGTAGATAGACAATAAAAGTGGCATTTCTGATCAGCAGGGAAAGTATAAATCATACAATAATTGAAGGAACCACTGGCAAGTTGTTTGGAAGAAAGAAAACAATATCATGTGTCAAAATCAACTTTTGGTAGATTAAAGAGTTTAAAATGAAGTCATGAAATTACTAAAAGAAAATATAGAGAAATCTTTATGTAATCTTGGGAGTGGGAATCATATTGCATGAAATGTGAATCAAAGATTAATTTTTAAAATACATAAAAAACTAAAAAGTGTTTCAGAAATCACCAAAAATTAATGGCAAACACCAAATGGGAAGGAGAAAAAAAATCACCAAAAAATTAAAGGACAAATGCCAAACTGGAAGGGGAAAAAAGGGACAAAGGGGAAGAAATCTTACAAATCAATAAGAAAAAGATAAACAGCCAAATAGAAAAATGGACAAAGGAATTCTTTGGGCAAGTCAAAAAAGGTCATTAAATTTTTAAAATTTTTCATCAGTAATAAAAACTGCAAATTAAAACAATGTTAAAATACTACCATAGCCTATCTACTTGGTAAGGATTATTTAAAAAGATAATATCCAGTGTTAGAGAGGATACTACATCTGTTCTTTGACAAAATTTCTGAAAAATACATACTTTTAACTAGCCATTCCACTTCAAAATAATGCTAAGGAAATAATTAATGATGTGTGCCACAAGATATTTACTGTAATTTTCTTCTTTGCTCCCTTTCTCACCCCACTCCCTTCTCTTTTTCTTTCTATCTTTATCTTTTTGGCTTATGTTTGATATTGGTGAAAGACTGAAAAAATTAAAATGTCCAGTAAAAAGGGGACTGGTTAAATTAAATATCGTAAATTTATTCAACAAAACATCCATGGTATTCAACCAATAAAAATGGCATCGTAGTAAATGTATTTGAAAAGCTGTTCACAATATATTGTTATGAAAAAAAAATTATAATACAGAGCAAAATTGGGGGAGGGTCTTCTCTCTCTCTCTCACTCTCTCCACTAATACCATATCCACATATTCACTTACTGAAAAGATATTGGAAAAACAATAAGCCACAGGGAAGGGAGATTACTGGATGTTAAATGTTCTTCTTTTTGTCTGTCATGATTTTCTAACTTTACTACAATGAACTGGAATTACTTCTTTCATAAGCAAAGTAGTTTAAAATTAAACAGATAATGTTACTTTGATTGCCTTTTCAAAATATATAAGAATCATCAGTTAGCCAGTTGGTTATATATATTTTAATTCTAATGTCTTGATAATTATGACACAAAATTGAGAAAAAATTTTTGAATCCTAAAATGCTATAGAATTGTCAGATCATTTTTCATTTCAGAAGACATTATTTATAATCGCTATTTTTATTGTTGCTATGGCGATATTTTATACACATAATGGCAGAGGTTAGGAATTTGGCTCTGAAAACATATCAGAATATCAAATCTGAAGTAAATAATGATTTCCTTCTTTAACTAAAACAGAGATGCGGGAAGTAGTAGAAAGCAAGAAGGCTCTGTGTTACCATGGGGATGATTAAGTTCTCTGTGGTGCAAACCAACCCTACTCCAGCTTCAGAGTCAATGACTCACTAGCTCACAGGGAAGTCAGCAAATACTGAAGTGCATACCTACTATCTCCAGAAAATGATTTTCATAACCCAGAGAACTTCTGTTAAATATTATTCATGGAAATTAAAGAAAATCAATCTAAATTAGGTTTTTAAAAATCCTAGTTGGGAAGTACTAAAGATGCAGGAGGAGACAAATGCTTATCCCAGGTCACTCCAGAATGGTTACATACAGATTAAAAATTAATATGGATACTAATTAAAATCATTAAAGTAAAATCACAGAACACTTCTATTAGTACTTTACTTTTTTAAAGTAGCATTTCTTAAAATAACCTCCAAGGTAGTCTTGTAATTTGTTAATTTTAAGGATCTATGTTAAACTCTGGAGGCAATCAAGGGAGCTAACAGTTTAGTTGGGGAGTCAAGAAAGCCATTCATCAATTCATTCATTTGTTCAGTACAATTTATTGAGAACCTACTATTTGCCAACCAACGTGCTTGGCATTAAGCATGAAAGAATACCTAAAATATGCCTTCTAACCTCAAAAGCTCACGTTTAGAAGGAGAGAGATAGATTTGTAAATAAATCTCTGTGATTAAGCCAGTCTCAGCGATTGCCATATCCACTGTTCCTAACAGAACTCTGGCCAAGGCCCTTAATGAAAGAGAAGCCTTGGGTGGCCATGTTCTGCACAGAGTGACCAACCCACTTCTCTTTTCCACCTGCTTTCCCTGCCATGGCTAGGAAAAAAGTCTTGGCCTGAAAAGTTCCTCCCAGAGAGGGATGGGGTAGCAATCAAATTGCCTCTAAGAGTTTCAACCTGAGATAGAGGGTGAGTTGGTAGTCAGTAGTTGAAGCTGGAAGGATTCATAGGCAGAGCTCATTATAAGCCTTCAGTGAACAAAAGTTATGAAAAGTTAGAAGATCTGCAGTATATATGCAGAGAAGATGTGGAGGGAGTTTGTGGTAGCAGCAGATGAGGGAGGAGAAATGGAGAGACTTGTGGTTACCTCCATGGTGAAGGATCAATGAACTGCAGCTGAAGAAGAGCCAATGTTATGCCCCAGTTCTTAGGGCTGTCTTGATTCCTGAATGTTTATTTAATATGACAACTCTTATCATACGGCATTAAGGTAGAAAAAAGTAGGATTCAAAATTTCATAGAAAAATATTTCACAGAGACTTCTGGTTTGGTCATGACAGTATAATGAATTTACCTTCCCACAATTAATAACCACAAAACTGGATAAAATAAATGAAGCAACTGTTTTCAGACATTGGACAGTAGATAGCACATAACTGTGGTACTTGAGAGAGAGGGAAGAAAGAAGGTGTTAATCACAGGGCAATTTAACATTTACTTAACGAGCAATGAAAATATTAAACATCTATTCAGGAATAGTTTGCATGAATTCTCTTAATATTCACTTTATTTCTAGTATCATCTACATATAATCTAGAAGCTCTCATATGTAGTCTAACACTAATGTATTATTATGATAGCACATCAGTGTATTGTATTACAAACTCCCACAAACTACGATAGGAGAGAAGTAGTTAACATTGGGCCTACTGCAATAATAAGAGTGTTACTTTTATAAAAATTAGACTATGGTCTTCAGAATGAAATTTTACAACTAATTTAACTTTCTAGAAATCTTGCCTATAGTCCTACAAAATATTTACAGATGACCACAGTATATGTTTAAATCTGCATAGGTCAATTATAGACCTGAAATTAGATACCTGAAATAATGTACAGACACGCTGCACGTTAACACTGAAAGAACTATTGTAAAGAGGAAGGGGAGAGTGATTGGCACTAAAACTTGTTGCACTTTTATAATGAAGGAATTTTTTTCTTAATGCAGATGTAAATATTTTTATTTAAAATAAAATACTGGAACATGTAAGTGGACGATAGATCATTTTGGCTATTATGGATAATACAACAGACATACCCTACTAATTATATAAAACAAATCACTACTCCCAAAGTGTCTTACTATTACTAATAAAAAATGTGTTAACTCCACTGTGCTGTTAGACACCAGCTGACAAAACATGGAAACAATCTAAGTGTCCATTAATAAGTGAATGGACAAAGAAATTGTGGTATATACAATGAAATATTATTCAGACATTAAAAAACAAAACAAGGAAAACCTACCATTTGCAACATGGATGGACTTTGAAGGCATTATGCTAAGTGAAATAAGTTAGAGGAAGACAAACATTTTATAATCTCACATGTGGAAACAAAACAAAACAAAAACCCCACCAACCTCATAGAAAAAGAGATCAGATTTGTGGTTACCAGAGGCAGGGTGTAGGAAAGACGGAATTGGAGAAAGGTGGTCGAAGATAAATAAGCACTGGGGATATAATATACAACATGATGACAGAGTTAACACTGCTGTGTGATATGTAGCAAAGATGTTCAGAGAGT
This sequence comes from Pteropus alecto, assembly GCF_000325575.1. Taxonomy (NCBI): domain Eukaryota; kingdom Metazoa; phylum Chordata; class Mammalia; order Chiroptera; family Pteropodidae; genus Pteropus; species Pteropus alecto. The sequence continues at coordinate 36,263,886 of NW_006441955.1, read as the reverse complement.
AGATCCTAAGAGTTCCCATCACAAGGAGAATTTTTTTTCTTTTCTTTTTATTGTGTCTATATGAGATGATGGATGTTAACTAAACCTATTGTGGCAATCATTTCACACTATATGTAAATCAAACCATCATGCTGCACAACTTAAACGTATACAGTGATGTATGTCAATTATTCTCAATAAAATTGTGTGTGTGTGTGTGTGTGTGTGTGTGTGTGTGTGTGTGTGAAAGATACAGGCTGAGATTCTGTAGCAAAGAGACACTTATATAACAGGTTGGAGTGTTACAGTCTACTGATGGGGTAGATTTCTTCTCCATAAAGTTGTTAGGGTCCCAAGGTCCTTTAGTCTTTTTGCTCTGCCATCCCATAGGGTATTGTTTTCATTTACATGTCCAAATTGGGTTTGAGTTCCAGCCTGTGGGAAAGAAGAAAAAGAGGCACTGGAGAGCAAGCAGTTTCCTTTTATGTAAATGATGTACAAGTTACGAATTTCATGATTCAATGGTAAGAACTCAGTTTTATGTCCACACTTGGTAGCAGAAGAAGCTGGGAAATGCAGACAGCTTGGGCAGCCATGTACTCAGTTAAAACTCAATTATTACAGAAGAAAGAATGGTTTGGGGGACAACTAGTTGTCCGTATACTGATATATAGATATACACTGGGGGGTGGAGGTTTAGTTTTTTGGAAGGAATTTTGGCAATATGCATCAAGAACCAGGACAACATACCTGCGCTTTGGCTTAAGAAGAATTTATCTTAAGAAAATAAAATATGTGCATGAAGATTTAGTTGTAAGGATGCTCATTGCAGAATAGCGTCATTAACAGAAAAACTGAAAACCATCTGAATATCTCATTGCTTATTGCAGAGGAGCACCTTATATATGTCCCTGGGTATGAAGTCATTATATTACCACAGCTACTGGGCCAAGAACCATAATGTTTATAGATCACCATTCCATGCTTTATCTGTAGCGATCAGATTATTATGTGCCTAGAATTTTTATAAATATGATTTCATTTAATCAACCCTGCAAGGCAGGTGTTGATATATAAACAAATGGAGGTTCAGATAGCTTAAGGAACTTGTTTAAGCAAATATTTGATATTAAGCAAATAAACGATGTGGTTAGATTCAAATTCAGTTCTATCCAGTTCTTCCCAATCTGCTTCATGCATTTTTCTCATTTGACTTGCCCAGCAGGACTGCTGAGTAGAGTACATTGCTAAGGAAAGTGCAGTGTGCACACTATGGGATGACTCTGGCGGAATAACTGTCTCATAAGACGGGTTTGCGGGGACACAATACCTAGCCCTCAGGATTCATCAGGATGTTTGTTTACAAATAGGAGACACCATCTTAAACTATTTTAAGTAGAAAATGGAAATTATAAGAAAGTAGGGGTATCTCACTGAGCCATGGGCAGGAATGTAAGCAACCAGGCATCAGAAGGACTAGAATTGGAATGGGAAGGTCAGCGGAACTCAGAAACATCACTATTTCTCACTTCATTGTTTTCTTCAGCATCTGGCTTTCTCAGTTATTCAATCCATATGACAATTAGCAGATGGCAGTCACAGTTCCCAAATTTACTTTTACAGATCCAGCCACGTGGAAAGACTCATTCTCTCTCGTTCCCCATCTCCACTCTCAATTCTCTGGGAAGGGAATCTGCTCAGTTTGAGTCGGTGGCCTGTCCCCAGTCCAACCACTATGGCCAGAGGCTAGGTATGTTGTACACAATTCTGCCATAGGTGAGAGGCCAGCTAAAGGATTCATTGTGAGCCATCAAGATGTTCTAGGATATGCCCAACACACAAAGGTAGTGCTATATAGATCTTGTGGCTTCTGGCAGGAATGATCCTCCTCCCTTGGCAAAGGCAAATGAGCTGAGGGGCTGCCAGGGATGTGAGTGTCTATAGTTACACAGACATACCTTTTTGACATATCTCTGGATCTTGGTTGAACGTCAGACTAAGAGAGTTGAAAGAGGTATTAGTGTACTTTTTTTTGTCTGTGACTAAATTCTTTAGGAAAATAAACAGTGATCTTTCTCTACAAGTGACAATGATCAAGTGTTCAAGAGAATTTATTTCACCACCTTAACATCTTGCCCAACTGATTTGGTGGTAACCAGTTTAAATGCTTATAAATAGGCTGATTGAAATAATCTATTCACTGGAAAATATAGAAATGTATTCTAGTATTTTTAGTATCACTTATGGAGAAGTAGTAAGGGTTTGTTTGCTGTTTTCCCCAGAAACATCTGACATTCTTACAAAGCACATTAGTCAGAAATAGCATTGGAGGAAGGAGGACAGAAGAGACTCAAGGAGGGAAAGGCTGGGATAGTACATCTAGCACATGAAAAAAAAAATCCTTTTTTATAAAATCCAAAAACTACTTTATTTGGAGAACATACATAAACGATCCATTTTGAGAATTATACCATGAATAAGTAGGTTGTGTAGCCTAAACAGGTATGGACATAAGGGGTAAAATCTTGAGTGGCTATGACCCAGAAAGATACTTAGGAGTATTACACAGGAAAGTATGTGGCAGCCATTTTCTGTTAAATAAAGACAAAGGATTTTCAACTCAGACTCCAATTTGAAGGTTATTTTTTTTTTTTTTACATTAAAAAAACCACGTGTAAAAAACCTTCCCCTCCTCATGCTATGGGAAGAACATTTGGGGAGGGGGGGTGGGGAGGGAGAGAGAGAGAGAGAGAGAGAGAGAGAGAGAGAGAGAGAGAGAGAGAGAGAGAGAGAGAGAGAAAGACGAGACACAGAAGAGAGAGAGAGAGAGAGAGAGAGAGAGAATGGCCATACTCCAAGAAATGGCAGAAGGCATTTTGCAGAGAGAATTGAATCCTACTTAGCAATACCATTGACAAGGACTTGGTACATAAAATAAAATTTAGGTTTCAATGTGTCCTTTCTTTCAGGAAGCCTTTTCTCATTTCCTTAGACTAGGTTAAAGGTTCCTTCTCTGAACTGCCTTAGTGCTGCTGATAGCATGAGACACTTATACTGGTACATTATAATTTATCTGAAATTCAAATTTTATCTGACAACTCTACCTGTATTGCATCTTTCTTTTTTTCAAGCACATACCATACCCAGTGTGACTGCTTATTTAAGAGAGTAGGCTCTGTAAGGGCAGGGACTATTTTTATTTGATTATTTTGCATCTCTGGGGCCAGGCATGCTGCTGATCATATGAACAGGCATTTGGTAAAGATATGTTGAATAAAAGAAAAATGTATTGCAAATGAACACAAAGTTGACAGTGAGCTTTTTTCTTTCTTTCTTTTTTTTCCCCCAGGTTGGCAGAGTCAGCTGAGACTTTATTTTGGAAAAAACACTTGACTTGACTTTTAGTTGGGGGCATGGGTAAGAGGCGTAGTAGACTCCCCACCCAAGGCTGGGCTGAGGACTAGGGCTCAGTCTCAGGCGGGTCTCCTGTGCCGGACACTCCCCTGCACAGCTCCTTTCCCACAGGCTCGGAGGCAAGAAGGGACCACAGGTAGCCGTTTACTTGGGCAGGATGTTAGATGACTCAGATACCAGCTTCCCATTATGAGTCTCAATCTTCTTCACAACCATGGTCTTGGTGGAGCTGGTGCTGGTGGAGCTGAATGCTCCCCAACCAGAGCCAAAATTGGACTGGAAGCTCAGACTGTAGTTGAGGCCAGGGCTTGTGAGGTTCCCATAGGCGAGGCTCAGCCCACCTGGTAGCCACTGGTGGTCTTGGTATGGATACTCATGTTTTGCATCCCAGTCTCCGGCCAGCTTTCCTTGCCCTCTGGCAGTTTGCAGTAGGTGACAATCTCCACATGCAGGGCCAGCTTGGCATTCATCAGCTCCTGGTATTCGTGCAGCTGCCAGGCCATGTCCTGCTTGGCATTTCTCAGAGCAGCCTCCAGCTCAGCCACCTTGGCCTGAGCATCTTTAAGGGCCAGCTCCCACGCTGCTTGGGACCAGCGATGGCAGCCTCCAGGAAAGCCCTCTGGCCTTTGAGGGCCTTGATCTCAGTCTGGAGTCGGCTGATGTTCTAGTTCATCTCAGAAATCTGTCTTCATGCGACACAGGTCATCCCCATGCTTCCCTGCCAATGTCTGCAGCTCCTCATACTTGATCTGGTACATGGTCTCAGCCTCAGCCCGGCTGCAGTTAACAATCTCCTCGTACTGGGCCTTGACCTTGGCGATGCCGCCGTCCAGATCCAGGGAGCAGTTGTTATCCATGGACAGCACCACAGAAGTGTTGGAGATCTGGGCCTGTAGCTCATGGATCTCCTCTTCATACAGCTGCTTGCAGAAGTTGATCTCATCTGTTAGCCCTTCCAGGCGGGACTCCAGCTCCACCTTGTCCATGTAAACTTCATCCACATCCTTCTTGATGAGGACAAATTCATCCTCCATCTCTGTGCACTTGTTGATCTCATCCTCATACTTATTCTTCAAGTCCTCCACCAGCCCCTGCATGTTGCCATACTCCGCCTCCAGCCTCAGTTTCTCCTAGGCCAGTGTGTCCAGCTGCCCTGGAAGGTTGTTGTTGTAGCTCTCAAACATGTTGTTCATGTTGCTGCGAGTCGTCTTCTGCTGCTGCAGAAGGTTCTACTTGGTCTCCAGAATCTTGTTCTGCTGCTCCAGGCTCTGTACCTTGTCGATGAAGGAAGCAAACTTCTTGTTGAGGGTCTCGATCTGCTCCCTCTCTTGGGTTCCTATGGCCTGGATGTTGGGGTCCACAAACAGCTTCAGAGGGCTCAACAAGCTCTGGTTCACTTGGACAGCTGTAATCCTCCCCATACCCCCAGCCTTACTGTAACCCCTGGCCAGATTCATGTTGATATCTAGGCCAGCCCGGTAGCCACCCACTGGGAAAAGGCCAAGGAACAATAGGGCACCAGGAGCACTCTATCACGAGAGGCTGCTGAAGGCCCAGGGACCACAGGTGGACACCTTGTCTTCTGGGTCACCCTCATGGACATGGTGGAAGCTGGAGTGGAGGCGAGGAGCCGAAACTGACAGAGGCTGGAGAAGGAGCTGAAAAGCTGCTGAGACTGAGCATTTTTATAGATATTTATAAAGACTCAGATTCAGTAAGGTATACATCTTAAGATGAAACATCTTGAGATAAAAACAGAGTAGATTACACAGAAGGGGATTAAATGAATCTAGATTTAATTAATGCAAGAAAAGAAGACATCATATTAGACTAGAGATAAGTCCCTGGCTTTCCTCGTTTCTCATTGAGGAGAAATATAATCCCCTCACTGAATATGGTGTCAGTATATTCTGGAATTTTGCTGAAATTAACTGTCCAGTGAGTTCTCACTCCAAAATGGGGACTCAGCTTTTTTAGGCTATTTCCAGTCATTATTGTTCTAAAAAGCCCTCCTGGTACTATGATATGTGAACAAAGGTGGCTGAGTCAGACACACCTAAACAACTCTTGTGGACAGGATTCCACAACCCCCAGTCAGAAGACCAGGGGAGCAGCCAACATTAAACCTCTTTATTTCAGTGTGGTATGCTACACATTTCACTTGCAAGAAGAGAGTGCCAGGCTGCTTCTCGGCTTTTTGGGTGGACATTGGAGCCAAATGAATTGCTTCTGATATCTAAAAGATTTTTTAAGTATATTTACACATCATGTAATTCCGGGCACTCAAACTTTGTTTATGCTCTTTACTCTCCCTAAGTAGAACTTTCATCTGTGGTTAAATTCAACTCTCTGACTACTGCATGCCTGCATCCCATAGCTGGACGTGTACCATGCTCACTGGACCCACTTTAAATACATGCCCCTTGTGCTGCACACTGTCATACTACATTTCTTTAATCCATTCACTCTCGCACTGCTTCGTGCCTTCCTCTCTCCTCCAAGCTCGACACCTCCTCCCCACTCTCATTCTCAGTGGATGATCCTACTTCCTATTTCACTGTAAAAGGAGAAGCCATGAGAAGAAAACTGGCACAAAAAAGAGAACCCAAAATGTACTTTTGGGGCCTAATTCCTAAACCTCTTCACTAATTTTCCCTCCACCCCAACTCTTATCAGACTCCTGGCCATTTGGCCCTAATCTGTTAGGACAAAGTTATTCTGATATAGGCATGGAGAAGAAAAGTAATGGAGAACTGATAATGGAAATAATGATATATTTGGAGTTTATATCACATAGCTGGTGTGGTCCCCATGCTTCTAACAGATTTTTCTAAGAGTGTTTCTAGTCAAAAAGGTAGATAGTGTTTTCACGTAGAAGTATGGCAGAATTATTACTCTCATCCGCTTCAATCCTGAACAGCCTCTGAGCTCTGCTAAAGAAGTCCCAGGAGGCAAACCCAAATGCCATCTTAGGACTAACAGCCAGGCTCCTGTCTACTATAAGACATTCAATGTTCATTTAGGCAGTGGCTTTCAGACTTTTTGATGTTGTTGTTTATTTTCCACAATAATATACTATAATATACTTTACATCAAGACAAAGTATACACACATGAAGTCACATACATGATTGAACAAAAGTTTCACTAGACAGTACTTATCTTATGTGCAATGCATTCTAATCTATTTTGCAAATGCTGGTTGTGACATAATAAATATATTCCTTTATTCGCTAATGAGCCAAAGCCCATGGTTTGGAAAAATAGATGTTAATAGACAAAATCTTTAGGATTCTATGAACAAAAAGATGAACATTAATCTAGAATTCACTCAACTGTAACTTCTACCTCCACCAGCCCCCTTCGCCAAAGGAGTGGCCACATGATTAACTGCTTAGCTAAGAATAAATGACTCATATTTGTCTTTGTGATAAAAAGCAAAGCTGATGTCAGAACAAGTAAGGTAAAATCGATTAGGGAAAGGGAATAGCTCTTCCCTATTTCTATTTTTTGTTCTCTACCAGCACAAATACCACTATTCAAGTAACCTCTACATTAGAAAGGGCCAGAAATAAAGCCATGGATTGGGGTAAAGGACGAGATATATTAGATGGCTCCTAAATTAATTTCTAATCCTAAAACTTTATTCCTTCAACAAGTAATTACTAATTGCTTAGTATACATGCCAGGCACTATACCAGGAGATAGGGCTCCAACAGTGAACAAGACAAACAATGCTGAAACTGTTAAGAAACTAACATTCAAGCTGAGGAGACAGATAACAAATAAATAAACAGAATATAACTAAGTTATAAAGGATATAATAAAGTTTGATGATAGAGAATAATAGGAGTGGCTCTCCATTCTTATCTATTATTATAAATTATAGTACTACTACTATTACTGTAGAAGTGGTAGTGATATAATAATTATCATTATTACAATAGGGTGGTTAGGAAAGGCCCATCTGGGAAGGTGACATTTAATCTGAAACCTGAAGAATGAGAAGGAGCCAGCTATGGACTGAGCCAAGAGAACAGCCTTTAAGCAGTGGAACAGCAAGTACAAAGGTCCTAATTCAGGAAATAGCTTGTTAGGTCCTAGCAACTGACAGAGGGCTGGCATAACTCTAGCAGAGTCAGCAGGTGAGAGTGCATGAGATGAGTTTGTAGAGGTAGGCAGGGCCTTGGAGGCCAGAATATGAAGTTTGGATTCCATTTTATGTCAATGGGCAGCCATCAAAAACACTTAAACAAGGAAGTGACATGATATTATTTTAAAAGAATACTGGATATTGTGTGGAGAATGTGTCAGAGGTGGGGAAGAGTAAAAGTAGGGAAATTGTTTTAGGTGTCCAGGCAAGAGATGATAGGGGATTGGATTATGATGGTGGCAAACTCTAAAATCCTGTTTTGCTTGCAATTAATAGACAATAAGAAAATAGTTTAGAATATTTGACTTGAAAGTGTTGCCCATTTTGCCTCCAAAGCACATATTTTCCCATCTTTGCTAAATAATTTAAATCCAAGGGCCCCAAACATGTGTGCGTGTGTGTGTGCGTGAGTGTACGTGCATGTGAGCACGCATGCCTGGTGATAGTGGTGGTGGTAGCTGTTCTTCATATTCTAGAGCTTTGTAATTATGAATACATAGGAATTGATTGGAGGGTGGAAAGACTGGAGTAAATTGAGATTTAGTGGAAGAAAGAGTCTGATGCCATATTGCTGTGCAGAATAAGGCAGGGGCACATACTATAACTCCTTGGGAATTCCAGAAAAAGTACTAGAGATGTTATATAAACCCACCTTGGTCAAATAGATGGAAAGAAAGATGTATAATCTACAAGTTTGCTTTGGAAAGTCTAAGATATGAGAGTAAGAGGATATTATTTGCATGAGGGTCTCAAAGCCTCTTGGAAAAAAATGATATAAAAATTTGAGACTGATGGTTAATTCCCTAGAATGCCATGGTTACATTTCCTAAACAACATAAGAAGAAAGAGACTTTTCTATTTGAGGGAA
>NW_006441955.1:36242834-36255463 GCF_000325575.1 Pteropus alecto | reverse complement strand
ATGGGCTGCCTGGGAAATTCATGTAAAGGTAGCAGAAAACCGAGAGAGGTAGCTGTCTGCCTGTGAGGAATGCATTATTATGAAACTGAAAAATGCTTCTCTGACTTCATCTCTGAAGAAACTTGTTTTAAGTCCTTAATGAAAATAAAAGTGAAGCTGGGGGCATGGAGAGTAAAGGATGCCTCTTGGAGGCTTAAATTGTGTTAGCCTGAGGGCTGGTTTACAGCTAAAGAGCTGTATTAATCACCAGAAGGAAGGGGTAGGAATCTCTGTCTTCTCCCCTATCCATTTCGAGCAGAGCCCCCACAGGAGTAGGAAAGACTGCTGCAGAGTCCTGGCTGGAGTCCTGGCAGGAGGCTGACCTGGCGCAGGAAAAAAACAAAAAACAAAAAATCCAAAAAACTCCCAGGGCTCATGAAACCATTTGGGGCCCATGAGAATAAGAGAAACTTAGGAAGTTGCATGTCCTTATAAGTAAATCAGAATGGGAGCTTAGAGCCAAATACTTGTGGATGATCTTGTCATCCACATACTTAAAATCGCCCAAATGTGGCCTGGGAAAATGGAGCGCGAATTGTTGCATCCTAAAGCGAGCTGTGGAATCTTCTTTGGAGTTTTATAAGAATTAAACCAATATTTAGAAATAGTTTACATCCAGATCTGCTTGGAGGTGAGGAAATAGATCAGGGAAAGCTTCTTCCCAGCCCCCTACTGCTGCTCAACAAGAGAGAACAATCACAGTCACACATTCAGAGTGATATTGTATTCTTGCTTCCTACACGTGTGGTCGACCAAATGTGGAAAACTCTAAAAATAAGCTCCCAAATTCCAGGTCAGGAACAGGCTACAAGAAGTTTGAGTAATGTTTAATTTTCTGGTCTTAAAAGCCCTTGTTTGGGTTACATATGAGGACCCTACAGACTTTACCTGGCCGTTGACCAGTTACTGTTGCATATGGATGTCCATTCTGGTTCTTTAGCCACACTTGTAAATAGCACAAAGGTTTTTCGGTAAAGGCAAGTCAAAAGCCCTCACGAAGTTATCAATACACTATATCACATGGAAACACATTCAGCTTTCTGAAATGTCTCAGAAATAAATCACACATGTTGCTTTCCATTTTTGGAATAGACAAGAACTGGTTCAGCATGTCCAGCAGGTTGATCTGGCTTCCCAAAGCTGTGTGCTATATATATATATATGTCATTTCTCTAAGGAAAAATAATTAACAGTGTTTTCATCTGTCAGAAGCAGTTCTTTATTTAATTACTCTTTTCATCACCTTCGTACATTCACATCCAGTTCACATCAACATTCTGGAGGAGAACTATGTGTGAATCAGTAAAAATGAACAAATGAAAAAGTGTTATAAAAGTCATTTCAAGAAAACATCATTAAAAAGTTGAGTAAGAAAATAAAATTTGTAGCCAACATATACCTTGAATAGAACATTTTCTTCAAATGTAGAAAAGGACGAACATAAAAAAGTTATGCCTATTTAATTCTTGCAAAGAACATAGACTTTGCTGATGGGAAAGGGAGTTACAAGCATGGATATCAAAACATGAATTTAACTCTTGCAAAGGACCTAGACTTTACTGATGAGAACAGAGAAGTGTGGCTATGGAACCATGAAAAGACTCACTTAGGTTATAATGATGAAAGAAAACATTGATATTTGTGCTTTCCTGAGTTTGATCCTGTATTGTCAGGGCCAGATATAGCAGATCCTTTAAAAAGAGGGAGGAAAACAAAAATGGAAACAAAAGCAAAATAAAAACAATGGATTAAGAGAAATTAATTCTAGGCCAGAATTGTAAAAAAAAATGTAGAATTGCTGTTTTTGAAAGCCAATGCTATCTAAAAAGGTGAAAAAATCAAATTATTTTTTCCATAAAATTACTTTTTAAGAAATGTTAGTCAGAATCAAAATCAAGATTTTCATCTACTGATTAAAAAACACACACAAAAACACAACCTTTGCAGAGAGAAGTGTCTAGAAAGGTGCACGACCCCTAATGCAAGACACCCTTCTGAAATCTCTGCCCTGTTTTTATTAGCCAAACACCTTTAAGTCTCATCTCACAGAGCAAAGAGTTTTCCTTCCTCTCCTCAATTTACCTGCAGAATAAAGAAATAGCCAATTTAAGTGAACATTTATTGTATGTCTATTTCATGGCCTATATTGTTCTAAGTACTGGGAAATCAGCTGTAAATAAGACAGACAGTAAGTGTGCCCTCAAGGAGTTTATGTCCTAGTGAGGGACGACAGGCAATAAACATAAAAAGTGAATAAGAACTTTAGGTGCTAATAAATGTTATGAAAAAACTACCATAGGCCATTGAGATGAAGGTGATTGGGCAAGATGTAGTATTACTTCAGCTGCAGTGGTCAGGGAAAGCCTCTCCGTGAAAGTGACGTTTGAGTCATTTTTTTTTTTTTTTTTTACCACCTAACTGATAAAAAGGAAGAACCAGATGAAGATCGGAGGACCTCTCTAAGCAGAATGAGCAATAGGTGGGATGAGCTGAGACAGGAACAAACTTAGTGTGTACATGGGATTGAAAGAAAATCAAAGTAGTTGGAGCTCAGTGAACAAGGGGAAGAAGAGTGCAGGGAGGAGAGAGCAGAAAAGCAGATAGAGCAAGATTTGGCCTGTTTCACAGACACTAACAAGAAGTTTGTAGGTTGTTCTGATTGCATTAGGAAGTCTTTAGATGGTTTTAAGCAGGGAATTTATATTATTTGATTTATACTTTATAGAGATTACTCTGGATGCTGTGGATGGAGGAAGGGCAATGAGAGGTCAAGAGTGCAGCAAGGAGACCAGTGAGAGGTGAGCGGTAATGATGGCATTGACTTAGATGAGTAGAGATGGAGAGAAGTGGTTGGGTTTGGGATATATTTAAGAAGTTGGAGCCAATAGGAATCTGAATTTGAAGTAGATACTTATCGATGGACTGAATATGCTATGTGAGAAATGAGAAGAACCAAGTATGGCTCCTAGGTATGTGTCCTGAGCAACTTAGTGGGTATTGGTTTTATTTACTAGAATCAGGAAGGCTGGAGGAAGCAGACTTAGGGTAGGATAGAAATCAGTAGCTTTGTTTTGACAGTGTTAAATTTGAGACGCTTATTAGATATCCTAGTAGATATGCTGAGTGGGGAGTTGGATATACAAATCTGGAGCTCAAGTGAGAGTTTGGGTCTAGAGATACAAACTTAAAGTCATCAGTATATGAATGTTTTTGAAGCAACAGGAGGACTAGATGAGATGATCTAGGGAGACAGTATATATAGAGAGAGCTAAGGACAGAGTTCTGAATATTCCTAACATTTAAAAGTTCAATGGAGGTGGCATCTCTTCATGTCCAAGACAACTCTTTTTTATGTTCTCTGATTTTATCCACCCACCTCTTTTGTAACAGTTTAAAAATATTTGTAAATTCTTTGACTCTCCTCTAAGAGTTGGAGTCCTTATTCCCTTCCTTTCTATCCGGGCTGAGTCAGTAAGGCCAGTGACTTGTCTAACCAACAGAATTCACCGTAAGTGACATTCTGGGACCTAAAAAGACTAGGTCATTAAAAGTCTTGCAGCTTCTGTCCAGAACATTTAGAATATTCTCTTTGGAAGCCTGAGCCATCATGTAAGAAGTCCAATCATCCTGAGACTTCCCTGGGACAGGCCACCTGTAAGTGCTCTGGTTGACTTTCTCAGCTGAGCCCTACCTTCCAGTCACTCCTTCCAGGGCATCAGACATGAATGAAGCAATCTCGGACCTTCCAGATAACCAGTCCACCAGTAAATCTGGGAAGTAACTTCATATGACATCAGGTGGGAGAGAAGAATTGCTCAGCTGAGTCCTGCTCAAATCCTTGACCCCCAAATCATGATATAATAATATAATTGTTAAGTTTGGGATAATTTGTTATGCGGCTATAGAAAACTGTAACACCATCCCTTATTTTATAATCAATTCTTATCCCTTCTGGGTCATCCTACTTCTCAATACACACATTTTTTTTGTTAACAACTTTTTTCTTCCTTAATGGTTCTTTCTCCTCCACCTGTAAGTATGCTTAGTCTTTTTCATCTTGATAAAAACCTTCTTTAACCTTCAGTTCCCATTAATTCATCCATCTGCTGCAAAATCTGGCTTTTGCCTTTACCATGCCTCCTGAAATTCATCTGAGTTCACAAATGTTAACTCCTAATTAACAAAGCCATCACATATTTTTCTGTCCTTAAGTTGAACTATATCCAGTTTTAAAAGCTCTCATCATGATTTGGTTTTTCAAGGATGAAGAGAGCTGATGTGCTAGCCTGAGAAATAAGGTGAGAACCAGAACTAGTCTGCACAGCCAGGGACTTCAGGTCTTCAAGGCATGAGTTTCTTCAGCTGAATTATAAGAAACACTTCAAGACCAGGAGAAATCCTGAAGACAAGGTGGATTCAGAGTGAATGAACCAGGTAGAACAGAGTTGGGTAGGTGAAAATAAAATACCAACCATGAAAAATCATTAGATCTAGAATTCTGGTCTGGCATTTGAGCAACCAGTAGGATCAAACTCTAAATAGTAGAGCAGTAGGTTTGGGGGCTGGGGAGGCGGGGAGGGTAGACTTAGAGCAGCGTGGAAAACAGGTAGGAGGGAGCCCTTAAGCAGATTCTTAAACTTTACTGTGCCTGTGAATCAACTGGGTAAGTCTCATTAAAGATCCTGATTCCCCTGCCTTGTCCAAGAGGTTCTTAGGTTGGATTAAATATTTCTCTTTCAAATAAACACTCCAGGTTATTCTGATACAGGTGGTCTTCAGGCCAGACTGTGAGAAACAATACCTAAAGTAAGAGGGTCTTGGCTAGGGTGTTTCAGAAGAAATTTGGCTATTTTTTCTTTATCTAATTAGTTAACTCATTAATTTGCTCATGATTGCACAATCTATGATGGGCTCAGCTGGGACACTGGGACAGTTGAGCTAGGTTTCTCTCTCTTCATGTCATTTCAAGACTTTTTTCTCTCTACATGGCCTCTCTATATGGCTTCTTAACATGTGGTCTTTGCAACAGGGTAGCTAGACTTCATATATGGTGATTTAAGAATCCCAACAGCACAAAATGGAGGCTGTTAGTTCTCCTTAAGGTAGAGGTCTGGAATTGGTAGTGCTACTTTTGCTATATGCTATTGGTTGAAGCAAATCACAGGCTTAGTCCAGATTTAAGGGAAAGGGACTATTTAAGTGTGTGAACACTGAGAGATGTAGTTTACTAAGAGCCATAATGTAACAGATTGACAGGAAAAATAAGGAAGAAAATAGGATAAAGCTGGAGATGCTGCGAACAGGAAAGTGTTATATTAGGATATGATATGTACATCACGAAGAATGCTCACTTTTTAAAGGTGAACTACAAATTGGGCTCTGAGCATTTCCCAGCATCCAAGAAGATCGCTTAGGATTAAAGAATTCTAAGCAGCCTTGATACACAATAAAGTATCATTATTAATATAATGAATCAAAGTAATAATAATTATCATTTTTTGCAGTAGTCCAAGTGATAATGGACACGGGAATAATACAGATTGGAATAAGCTATCAAAAAAAAAAAAAGAGAGAGAAAGATTTTGCTTCTAATTAAATGTGAAAAGAGAATTATCATTAGTTTTATTAGGCATAGAATAGCATTTGAATTATGTAGAAAGCTGTCCTTATTTTTTTAGAGCTATATACTGAATATTGGGATTAGCCGTCATGACCGCTATAATTTACCTGAAATGCTTTAGCAAAAAAAAAAAAAAAATATATATATATATATAGAGAGAGAGAGAGAGAGAGAGAGAATATATATAGTAAAAATCTAATAATTATTAAATTGAAATGACTGATCATTGTTAGTTTATTATACTGTCTTCTCTGCTTTTCTCATATTTGAAAAGCCTACTAGTAAAAAGTAAAACGACTACACCAATATTTGTTAATTGCCTTCTATATTCTAGGTTCTGTTTTATGGAATGTGAACATCAGCAAATAGAACAGACCAAAATCACACTATAGGAGAGAAAGAGAGACAATAAATAATAAAGAAAATAAATAAGAACAACATACTGTATGTATGAGGTGCTAAGTGTTATAGAAAAATAGAGCAGCAATAGAAAGATTGGGAGTGCAAAGATGGGGAGCAAGTACAATTTTAAACATAGTGGAGACACCTGAACAAAGACTTGAAGGATATAAGGAAATTTTTCATATGTATATCTGGAAAGAGCATTTGAGGTAGCGGAAACAGCAAGTACAAAGGCATGGGCGTATCTGGTGTGTTCACATTCTGTAAACAGCAAGGAGGCCAATGTGAGAGAAGCAGAGTGAGTGAGCAGGGGAGCAGTAAGATAATCAAGTAAGATAAGAGGCCAGATCACACAGGTTCTGGTGGCAACTGCAAGGAATTTGGCTCTTATGAGAATGAAATGGGGAGTCGCTGAGTTTTTGATCAGAAGAATGACATAATGTGAATTTTGTTTTCAAAGGATTGCTATGGCATCTGGGTTGAGAAGGGACAATAGGGAGAAAAAGGATGGAAGCAAGGAGAGACAAGTCAAGAGGCAACTGCAGTAATCCAAGTGACTGATGATGGTCTTTGAATTGGCATTGTAGAACTCAATGTGAAAAGTAAAACTATAAATGTTCTAAGAGAAAACATAGGGAAAAAATTACACTGTATTGGCATAGGCGAAGCTTTCTTAGAACACGAAAGAATGAACCCAAAATTTAAAAAACATAAATTTTACTTCATCAAAATTTAAAATTTCAGCTTATTAAAATATGTCATTAGGAAAGTAAAAAGGCAAACTACAAACTGAGAGGAAATATTCATAGTACATATATCTGACAAAGGACTCATGTCAGAGTCCTATAGGTCAATAATAAATTAAACAAAACTATACAGGCAAAAAATGTAAACGATTATTTCATAAACAATATATTCAAATGGCCCTTTCTGTACCGATAGTGCTTTTGCAAACATAGGGAACGTTCCTAAAACCCGTGGGACTTTCTGTAAGAAGTGTGGCAAGTACCAACCCCACAAAGCGACACAGTACAAGAAGGGCAAGGATTCTCTGTATGCACAGGGAAAGCAGTGTTACGGCAGAAAGCAGAGTGGTTATGGTGGGCAGACTAAGCCGATTTTCCGCAAAAAGTCTCAAACTACAAAAAAAGATTGTCTTGAGCCCAATTGCAGACCTAGGAGAAAGCTCACTATGAAGAGATGCAAGCATTCTGAATTGGGAGGAGATAAGAGAAAGGGCCAAGTGATCCAGTTCTAAGCTTCATATTTTGATTTATTATGAAGACGATAAAATCTTGAGGATATGTTCACTTCTAAAAAAATATTCAAATGGCCAATAAACTTCTGAAAATATGCTTACTCAACGTTGTCATTAGAATAATTGAAATAAAAACTGCAATAAGATACCACTGCAGACTCACCAGAATATTTAAAAGACTAATATTTAAAAGACTAGACTCCGTAATTCCCTTCTAAAGTTGTATAGCCCTTTAGTTCAGTAGCTCAAAGGAAGTTTTAGGGGGACTGAGGAGACGAGGTGGTAAAGCAGAAGGGAGGCCTGGTCTGCTCTATTATGTATTGGCAAGAATGTGGAGAAACTGAAATTACCATGCAATGTTGATGGGCATGTAAAGTGGTTTAACTGCTTTGGAAAACCATTTGGCAGTTTTGTTTTTTTGTTTTTTTTTTTCATAAATTTAAACATATATCTACATTACAACCCAGCAATTCCACTCACAGATATAAACCTAAGAGAAATGCATATATATGCAAAAAGCCAAACGATAATAGTTGCTTTATTATAGCAGATTTGTTTGCAGTAGCCCATATCAGGAAACAACCTGCTGGTCCATCAACAGAATGAGTAAACAACTGTGGTATATTCATACAGTGGAATACTACTCGTAATAAAAAAGAACTACTTATACTTGCAATGACCTGGATGAATCTAAAAACCATGTGGGTGAAAAAAGCACATGACAAAAATAGTATATACTGTATTATCCCCTTTATATGAAATTCAAGAATAGAATTTATATGAAATTCAAGAAAACTAAGCTTTGATGATAGAAAGTAGAAAATTGGTTGTCTTCGGGTTGGGGTGCTAAAGTGTATCTTTTTTTTTTTAATTCAACAAATATTTATTCAGTGCCTATTTGTGCTAGATATTGGTCCAGGTATTTGGGACATATTGGAGAACAAAACAAAGGGCCCTGCCCTTGTGGAACTTACGGTCTAGTGTTCATGACCATTGTGCTTGCACACTGTTACCCTGGTCAAGTCCCAGCAGTGCCTCTGTCCTTAGCTGCCCCATGGGGGAAGAAGCAGACCTAGCCCAAATATGGATAATGTAACTGGTGCATATAGATGCCAAATAAGACACTGCCCCACCCACCACCCAGATAGTAGATTGGGCTGGAAGTCAACTTTTAATAATAAAGTATAACGGGGGAGGGCTGTGAGGTGATATATCTTGACCTGAGTGTTGGCTACACTGGTGTAGACACTTGTCAAAAATCATGTCTGTGCATTTTTCTTTTTATAAGTTATACCTTAATAAAGTACTGTAAGCATAAAAAGGAATGATTCCATAATTCCCCTTAAAGTTATCACTTTAGTCAAGTGGTTTGCATGTACTTGTTTGATCTGGCCTAGTGGCCTTAGGGCAATTAACAGGACAAGAGGGAGGCCACCCCTGCCCCATCTAGGGAAGAGAAACAAGAGGGTGTGACCTCTCTGAAGCCAAGTGAAGAAAACATTTCAAGGAGGAGGGAGTGTGAAATGCTGCCAGCAAGGCAGGTAGAGGAGGACTGAGGATCGACTATTGGATTTGACAATGAAGTTTACAAGTGACCGTGACAAAAACTGTGTCAGAGAGGTAGTGGATGTGAAGCTTTATTAGCGTAGGTTTTCAAGAGAATGGAAGGAGAGGAATTAGAAATGGTGAACACAGACAACCCTTTCCAATGTTCTGACTGTTTAGTGCTGTGTTCCTAGTGCCTAGCATAATACCTGGCATATATTTAAGAGATGTTCAAAAATATTTGTGTTGAATGGTTTGATTATAGGAATAACCCTGAATCCACTTTAATTTACTTAGAACATCACTCTCAAACATATGTAGTTTAGTTATGGGTAGTAGTTAGTCATAACACATCTCATAGGTCAGCATCTTTACCATACACTAAAATGTTTGTGTAGTCACTATTTTCCATTGCTGGTGACACCATTATCTTAGCTACTAGTGTTGGATGGAAAACATTTCCGTCTTGTTAGAACTTTGCTAAAAAGATTAAGGACTGAGTGAGATAATTAATTGGTTAAGGAAGAGAATTCTATAGATAAGATTACACGGGCCAATCTAGTGATCTCTTACAGAAAAAAAAAAAATTGCTTGATATTTGTTTTAGCTGCTCTTTAAGAACATTTTTGGTTTTTCGATAGGCAGGAAAAATGTTCCTTGCCACCAGACAGACAGAAAGTAACTCTTCCTTTCACCTTTGACCCAAAGTTCACAGAATGGCTGAGGACTAAGTGGGCCATGATTTCAGCAAGAGGCAAAGTCCCATGAGTGAGTACTGAGATAGAGAATGAAATCAATAGAACTTAAATGACAGTCCTGGTCAAAATGAAAAGAGTTAACTTTACCAGCAAAGGGACTATGTCTACTTCATCTACCAATATATCCTTAGTAACTAGCTCAATGCCTGGCACATAGCAGACACCCAAAAGGAACAGATGAGATAAACTGCATAAGAGCTTGGTCAGATGGTAATGATAAGGCAGAGACATCTTTTTTAGAACGATTTAAGACATAATCAATGGGAAGTCGGGATGAGCCTTCGTTTATGGAGTTTATGGGCAGAGGTCAGGGCCCAAGTGAGGTAATCTGTACTGGGGCCTCAGAGTGCCACGGTTAGCTCCCAGTGGGCCTTGCTACTCCATCTCAAGGCCTTTTATTTAGAAATGCTCAGACCTGCCCCTGTGGGACTGGTGGGACCAGAACAGTTTGCATAAGCCTCAATCACTCATGCTCTTGAAAGATGGTTAAATCAAGTATAGGATGATTCCTTTTAGCCTCAGAAGTTTCTTTATTAGAATGGTTCTAATTAGAATTGGACTGATGAATAAATTTATGACACATCATCAGGGTATCCCCCAAAAACATTAGAAAAAAGATTACTCAGATGCCAAATTTAGGAGGCAGATTTTTAAATGCCCACTCTATCTATAGTTCCTGTTTATTAGCACTAGATTACATGACCCTTTTACCTTTAACTCACCTCTGCCATTATTGATTGGACCCAGGTTAACAGCTGCTCTAAGCTGGGCCCATCAGATTCCTTCTCCCAGGAATACGGAATTGGTGGTAGAGAAATTTCTGAGGATAAGGTGAAAATGGAATGTTCTATCTTTCAGGATAGGAAATGTTCTAAGCACTTTATAGAAGCTGGTCAATAATTTTCTGAGATGAAATTCTTTTATCTAGGATACTTATAAATCCAGGATACTTATAGGCTATCCTTCAATTCCTTAGATAATTGGCTCAACTATAAAATCTAGTAAATGCCATTATTTGTGGTTTAGCTGAGCTACAAAAGAAAGAATGAAAAAATGATCTTCCCTTAAGAATAAAACTTAGTACATTCCAAAGAGGAGGATCCTTTAGGATAGCCATGCTCAAACTTGATAATAAAAAATACATTTTACTTTTCAACACATACACAATTGAAACAAGTTTCACAAAACTATATTAATCCTTTTTAGAGAATTTTTATGAGTTTATTTGAGCCAAAACTAATGACAATTGCCAGGAAGCAAGATCTCAAATGCTCCCTATATTAATCCTTAATATTTATGATACACCCTAATATTTTTAATTTTATTTTGTTTTAAAAATGCTGGTCATAACACACCAAACTGATTTCACAACTCACTATAGAGTTGTGTCCTGGAGTTTGAATAACACCAGGTATATGTCTCAGTCTATTTGGGCTGCTATAACAAAATTGTGCAGCTTATAAACAATATAAATTTATTTCTCATGGTTCTGGTGGCTCGGAAGTCCAAGATCAAGGCATTGGAATATTCTGTGTCTGGTGAGGGCCTACTTCTATAGACAACCATCTTTTCACTGTAACCTTACATGGCAGAAGGGGCAAGGGCTGTTTCTTATAAGGGCCTGACTCCCATTCATTTCCATTCTCTGCCCTCATGACCTCATCATCTCCCCAACCCCCCACCTCCTAATACCATCATTTTGGGGGGTAGGATTTCAACATATGAACTTAAGGGAGGGGACCTAAACATTCAGTCCATTACTGTATATTGGATAGGATTATAGTTCAGCAGATCTGTCCCCAACAAACTCAAGCTACAAAAAGAAAAGCATCCAAAAGATTAAACAAAATGAAAGAAATTAACCTAGTTTTATTGACAAAATGTTGCAACTCCAAAGAGAAGTAACAAAGCAATAAGAGTCTGGAAAAAAACATCTACAACAGAGGAATCTAACAAATCTCCAAACCATAGACAGCTAAGATTAGATGCATCATGTCTATTTTGAAAGAGATAAAGGTCATAATGAAGGCCCTCAAAGACTATAATAACAGGCTATGGCATTCTGGTAAATGCTGAATGAACTAAAAATTGTAGTGAAAACTACCCAGTATTTAACAAGACTGACAGAATCCATGACGCCAGTAAAGCTTAAAGCATAGTGGAGGTAAAACAAGACATTAAATAACCCTCCCCCAACCTATGAGGCAAAAGACCAAAGGCCCTACTGGATGTTTGACTTAGGAGTGGAGTTTTGGCTTCTGAGAGCCACAGTCCTATGACAATGAGCAATAGCTTAGAAGGAACTGGCCCTACCACGTACTAGCCATGTGACTTTCATAAACATCTCTAAACATCTGTTTCCTCATGTGAATAGTAACAGTCACTGCATTATTACTACACTGTGGTTCTCACAATTAAATGAGATAATGTATTAAAAGGTTTAGCAAAGTTCCTGGCACATAGTAAACATTCAGAAAACTAGCTGTTATTTCTGAGTCAGTCATAAAATAGACAGTAAGGTCCGGTGTCCAAGTGCAAATGTGGTGGGAAGAAAAGGGAGAGCCGAGATAGGAAACCAAGAAGGTTCAGGACTCAAGGAGTCAGTGCCTAAGGGATGGCAACTTCTATGAGAATCAAATTTTTGGGAGCATTCCTAGAAGAATAGGGTTGCTGCTGTGGAAAGACAAAATAAGCCTTGCAGGACATTTGGTCCTGTCCAAAGCATTCACTGAGACATTTGGTCTACCCTGAAAGGTCTCTGAAATTTGGTCCTGTCCTAAATATCCATGGAAACATTGGATCCACACCAAATAGTCCTTGATGTTTGGTCCTGTCAAAAATGTCCATGCTTAAGAGAACATTCAAGAAAGGGAAGGGAAGGGAAGGGAAGGGAAGGGAAGGGAGGGAGGAAAGAAGGAAGGAAGGAAGGAAGGAAGGAAGGAAGGAAGGAAGGAAGGAAGGAAGGAAGGAAGGTAGGAAGGAAGGAAGGAAGGACAGAAAGAAGAAA
>NW_006441955.1:36152766-36242648 GCF_000325575.1 Pteropus alecto | reverse complement strand
TGTACTGCTGTGGGGCAGGATTCTGACAGCGAGGGAGGCTGTGTGTGGAGGCAGCGGGCGTGCAGGAAATCTCTGCACTCTCTGCTCAATTTTGCTGTGAATCTCACGCTGCGCTAAAAATAGTGAAAAGGGAAGGGAAGGGAAGGGAAGGGAAGGGAAGGGAAGGGAGGAAGGAAAGAAAGGAAGGAAGGAAGAAAGAAAAAAAATTCCTGGGTTCAAATAGCCTATGTCATTTATTTCTGGGTTTACAGGATGAATATAGAAAACAATACTATGTTTTCTTGGTCCAATAATTGTATTGTGGCTATATTTACAATAACAGCCCTTCTTGACTTGGTAGCCTAGCTGGTAATGGAATGTGGGGTTAGGTAGGTGGGTCGAGATTCAAATCTTGCAGGAGAGTGGGACTTATATAGTAGAGGCTCAATAAATGTTTATTTAGTAAACCCAAAATGTCTTCCAGAAAACCGTATTTCTGAATATCATGCCTTATAATGCAATTAGCAAAGAAAGATAAAAAGGGATAAACAAACTACAGTATAGTCATACAATGGAATACTACGTAGCAATAAAAAAGAACAAGCAACTGATGCATGTACTAACATGAATGAATCCCAAAAGCATTATCAAAAAATCAAAAGGATATATACTATATAATTTCATTCTAGAAAACACAAAACTATAGATACTAAACAAATTAGTGGTAGACAGAAGATAGGAGAAGGTGATTGATTACAAAGAGACACGAGGAAACTTTGGGCTGATGGAAATGTTCCATATCTTCATTGCGCTTCTGGTTACAGGATTGTATACCTTTTCCAAAATTCATAGAACTGTGTAGGGGCGAATTTTACTGTATATAAATTATGCATCAATAAACCTGACAGAAAAATAAAGGAAGACCTAAAGATCATGATATATGACACTATTTGGGACTTTACTTAAAATACATCTATTAATTTTGAGGTGACTATCAGTATTTCATGGAAGTCATGAAAGCAATTTTCCTGCTAATAACGAAGTCCAAAACATCATTTAATTATAGCATCTCAAATATACAGATAACCTTAACTATTCATTTTTGTTTTGTGAAGAACATGTTTATAAACCTGAAAAAGAGAAATGAGATATGGGCGTTGATTTGGAAGAATCACAAAGAACTGAAAGGTGGAAAAGAGTGAAACGTGAGATTTCCTGTATGAAAGGTACTTAGTTTAACTATCTTTAACTATATAAAATCTGAATAAAAAATGTAATCTTACATTTTCAGGGTATATAAGAAGTGTCTAGCAATTAGATAGCTGCTTGTCTTCACGGACCATTTCTTCTGTCACAGTTCATATCACTGAGGGTTGCAATATGCTGGCTTTCGTGTCTTCTCATTCATTCACTCACTCAATTTTTCATTCATTTAATAACTGTTTAATGAACATTTCTATATGCCAGACACTGATGATGCAGGGGTGAGTAAAACAAATGAGACCTTGCTCTTTGCCTTACATTCTAGTGATTAGAGAGACCAAAAAATGTGGACAAATACTTTCAAGTGATAGAAGGTCTTATGAAAAAATTAAACAGGGTAATAGGATATAGAATGACTTTGGGGTGGGCAGAATACTTTGGATAGAGCGCCGAGGTGATGTGAGGAGACAACATTTGTAGTGACAACTCTGGGAAGTGAATGATGAATGACAAGGAGTCAGTCACAAAAAGTGGTCTATGGAAAAAGTATTCCAGGCAGGCACAGGGAACAAAAAGAGCAAAGGCCTGAGACAGAAATGCATTTGGCATTAAATGTAGTCAGAATGGAGTGAACAAATTGAGAGAGTTAGCAGATGAATCCAGAAAGCTATGCAGGTTTATTCTAATGGTGATGGGAAATTATCAGAGGGTTTTAAGTAGGGCAATGATGTGCTTTTCTTTTAAAAAGTCTCTCTGGCTTCTCGAGTGGTAGGCAAGAAGAAAAACTTGGAGAACAGTCAGATGGCCAGTGCAGTCATCCAGGCAAGAGATGAGGATGGCTTGAATCAAGGTTGTAGCAGTCATGGTGATAAGACGAGGTTTGATTCAGGTTCCACTTTGTAGATAGGGCTAACAAGACTTGCTTGTGGATTGGATGTGGGTAATGAGAGAAAACCCTGGGTGCATGGGGATGCTTTACCCAAGATTGAGAATACTAGGGTAGGAAAAAATTCTGGAGGGGAGCCAATTATTCTGTATTGGTCTTGTTATTTTTGAGATGCACTGAGATACAAGCTGAGATGTAAGAAGGCAATTTAGTATTCAAGTATGGAGACGTCAGAGTTGAACATGTAACTTTGTAATTCATTAGGATGTAGATTGGATTTAAAGCAATGAAACTGGATATAACTACCATGGAGTAAGCTTAAGTGCAGAAGAAAAGATGTCCTATATAGAGATCTGGGGCACTTTAACATTTAGAGGTGGAATAAAGAAGAAGTGATTCATAAGACTCTCCAACGATACAGGAGGAAAATTGAGAGCATAATGAAGCCAACCATAGAATATTTTTCAAATAGGAGAAAATGGTCATCTCTGCCAAATCCTGGAGAGAGGTCAAATTAGAGAGGACAGAGAATTGCCATTGTATTTAGCAAGGTAAAGTCATTGGTGGCAGATTTGATGAAGTTCATTTCAGCAAAGGACACATGATTAGAGTGAGCTGGACAGAGAAAGAGAAGAAAGTGGAGAGAGGAAGTATAGGCAATTGTTAATTAGTCTTAACTTGAAAGGATGCCAAGATAAAGAGCAGAAGCTGGCAAAGATACAGACTCTAGGAAGAGTTTACTTAAGGACAATACTAAGGTATGACGCAGAAAAGGGGCAGATAATGGAAGGAGTGAAATCTTCAACTAGGCAGGCTTGGGATCTCGAGCCCTAGAGAGGAGAGGGTATGGTTCTTCATTAAGAAAGGAGAGAGTACATGTACTCAGGTAGGTTAGCTGATTTCATGGTGAGAAAGTGAAATAATTATTGCCTAGGCGATTGTTTCTGTTCCATCAGTGAAGCATAAAGTGAGATCGCCAGTTGAAAGTAAGGGAAGATGAAGTGTTGGGGGTTTACAGAGAGAGGAGATTTGAAATAACTCGGAGAGCCAGAGGCAATGTCATTTTCATATATGCATCCTAGCATAGAGCCTGATACATCAAAAGTACTGAAAAAATGTTTGAAGAGTGATTGAAGGGAAAAATCAGAAAAGGAAGAAGTATGATATGCATTAAAAACATCCTAATAACAAGTGATATATTTGTAGAATATTTTGGTTTATAAATGGTATAGA
Source organism: Pteropus alecto (assembly GCF_000325575.1). Taxonomy (NCBI): domain Eukaryota; kingdom Metazoa; phylum Chordata; class Mammalia; order Chiroptera; family Pteropodidae; genus Pteropus; species Pteropus alecto. The sequence continues at coordinate 36,239,347 of NW_006441955.1, read as the reverse complement.
GTCTATTTGAATTTTTTCAATAAATTCTAGAATACGAGAGGAAGGAAGCCTCCTTGAAAAAGGTAATTTAGGACAAGATTACTACTTTACTAAGGCCACCTTTTCCACTATGTTAATCGTTTTAAGAGTGAAGGGATTCTGTCTTTTCATCTTTATAGTCTCAGGACATACATGAAATAGTGCCTGGCACAAAGTTAGTGCACAATAATGCTTTTTAAAAATAAATAAATGACTATAAACACAAAGAGCTTCTAATCCCAAGAGGATTTAAATACTTCAGGGATGAAAAGCTATAGTGGATTATAAAGATAAATAGATGCTTTAGGGACATTTTGAGGACGTCACAAAACTTTTGTAAAATTATTTCAAGTATGAAAGATGATATACATGGATTTTTGGTCTCGCCAATGTGGGAACTCATATTTGCTTGAGTTTATAGACTCTTTTGATCTTTTTTTATAATAGTAATAAATTTTGTCTTGTTCAGCTAACACTGTGCATTGTGAACTACATTCCCAAATGCTTCAGAATCACCTGTCTTGCTTACTTTCCTCCTCTAAGAAGACTAGGAGAAATTTGTTTTCTGTCCAGTTGATAAGTACCACATTCCCCTGTGCCTACTGTGGAAGGCCAGCCCTAAAGGGTAATAGTAAACAGGCAGATTTTGGCTCCACTTGACTCCTATGCTAGGTTTTTCTTACTCCTAGAGTTTTGTATAGCATAGTCTCCCTACTTCTCGTAACATTGCTTTAGGAGTAAAATACTTTTAAAAAGTAACATAAAGTGGAAAAATATGCTTGGGAATATATGAGAGAAAGAAAGAAAGTGAAGGTAGAAAAACAGAAACAGAGAAAGGGGAGAGAAATCTGACCATTTTAAAGTCAGTTAATATAATTAGTCATTCAGTTGAACAATAAAAGAATATGATAAACTACACAGCTGCAAAAACAAACAAACAAAAACTATGGCATAGGGGCAGGCAAAGAAAAGCTAAGACAGGTTGTAACTTTGAACTTTGTCATTTTGCCGTGTAACGATCAGACTATTTTTACAGTGGGGAGAAATATAAGTGTGGCCATAGCTATCCCTGGTTTCATGTTTACATAGCACTACAAATCACAAAGGAGGGAGACTATTAACATATTTACTAAGTAAGACTTTTCCGAAGAACACATGTCTTTTCTGATTAGAAATGGTTCCAGAGAAGGGACCATTCATTACTCAGTCATTGTGTAAGTGACTGGAGCCCTCTAGTGGCTATTTAGATACCCTGTATGTGGATTTTAAAACGCTTTTCTGAGAAGGAAAAGATCTTTAGTGGAGGGGCGGGAAAACTAAACTTTTTAGGAAAACAACAACAAAAACTCATCTCATTTTAATGTCTTGACATAGAGGTTTTTTTCAGTGTGCTCTGGCAGAAAAGCTACATTTTAAAATTGAGGAAAATAAAATATTTGCCTGTAATATAATCAAATTATTAAAAATAAGCTAACTCTGACAAAATAAAGTAGCAGTGAAAGAACAATAACAATTAGTCCTTTGAGGGCAAGTTTCTCCTGCTTATCCAACTCTAGAGAATTTGCACATGGAAATTTAACCCTGCAAATCTGTCAATATTATGCTAATTAACTGCTATTTACATATTAATGAATGTACTCTATTATTTAACCAGAAGTCCCATCCTTATAGTTTCTATGTAAAGACTATCCTTTTATTTATGCTAAGGTAGCTCTTAGCAGAGCTTGATGTTATTTTTTATGAATTTGCTGCTTACTCTAGTGTTAATTGTGATAGAAAAAAATCTTCATTTTGATTTTTTACTATGTTTTTAGTAGTAAAACTACTAAAAGTGTAGGTATGTTTGATACAGCTATAACAATCCAAACTGATCTTGAGGTAACCACATCATATGTTGTTTGATAGTCTAAGGCTTTGGGCAGTATATGACAAGCAAAAGCAAGCTGTGGTATTGACAAGATTATTTCAAAGATAGATTACACTATTGGTACTGTAGAGGACAGACTAGGTCAGTAAGAGTAAGAAAGACCAGTTATGAGGCTGTTTGGATAGTTCAAGTGAAAGATGATGCAAGCCAACACTAGTTATGCAGATGATGAAGATGAGATAGACTGAAGATATATCTGAAAGAGAACATTCAATATTAGTGACTGAATATGAGAAGGATGAGAGGAAGGAATTGGGAATAATTCTGAGATTTCCAGCTTGGGAAAACAGATGAATGGTGGCACCATTAACTAAAAACAGGAATTCAGAGAACCACAGTGTTTTGGTATTTTGTTTATCCAGGTAAATAAATAATAATGTAAACGAAAAAGGGGCCACATGCTTAATCTGACAAGTTCAGGGCGGGCCTGCATGGTGGGTCTTACAAACCCAGGGACCAAAGTAACCACACAGGGAGGTCTGAATGTAAAAATTCCTAACTAAAAGCAGGAATTGCATCCTAGGCCTGTAGCTTCCTTGACAAGGTCAATCTTTACCTTTGAAATTGTCTATTGTCTTTGTGCATCTAAGATAACATATCTTTGAAATGTCAGAGTAATTTTCTTTTCCAGACCCCTCGAAAGCACAACTGCAAGTACCAGAGCATAAGACCACATTGTTATCTTGTCCACACACTACCTCTACTACATACTATAAATGTTAACTACCCTGTACTCACTAAATGTAAAAGAAGTATGTGTCTCTCTGCATTACTTTTTATCCAATCTCAGAGATGTCCCCACTTTGCTTTCTCATGCATCCCTAATCTACCACCAGTGAATGTCATGTAACCCTGCCTTACATTTCCTCCTTTGATCCTAATGTATAACATAAGCTGCAAAACTGCCATTCTCCACAGCATTTTCTCAATAGTCTGAGAATTTGCTCCTTGGCAACTGTCGCCAGTTTGACTCAAACTCTTATAAGACTTTTTCTTAGGCTGGACGTTCTTTCGTCAACAATAATAATACAACGTGTTTTCTACATTCCAGTAGAGGTGTCCAGAATGCAGTTAAAAATACAAGTCTGAAATTCAAGGTTCAGGTTGGCATTGAACCCATTTCATGTTTGCCCCAAGAATATTCACCAGCGGTGCTTTCGGCTACAATGTTTACCCCAAGATAATTCACAGATGACAGTCCCAACCTTACCCCCAAAGTTTGCCACAAAATATCTCGCTTTTATTATTATTTTCACATCACTCTAGTATATCAATAGTCTTTGGAAACAAATGACATCATCTTGTTTATAGCATTCTGTTTTTAGTAGTGGTATATCCATTTAAAAAATATAGTAATTTTTGATTGCTGAAAATGTCAAATCCTAGAAAAGGTAGCATTCCTACACATGACGTTAACATTGTTCTCGAACAGCTTGTTAGCTGAAGATTCACTTGAATCCGATTTATGTATACATTCCTGTTACATTAGAATTAGAGACAAGTTCTATTTAGAAATAACTCTAAAAACAGTTTTTATATTTTGTTTTCACATTGAAAACCAGCCAGATTTATTTCAGCCTCAAAGAGTGCATTTACGTAAAATTAAATTAAATGCTGGCAGTGAGCTGCATTTTCTTTTTCTAAATGGGAAATGGGTTAAGAAACAGATTTGGAAGTCAATATCTATAAATGAAGTTAGGAGAATAGATGAGGCCATCAGATAAGCACACCAGAAAGAAAAAAAAGAAGCCCAAGAAAATCACAACATCTAAGGAGTGAGAGACCCTAAGATAAAAATTATCAGAGTTATAAGGATCTTAGACAGCAGTATTTGAGAAGATCAGAGTGGAGAGACCATCAAACCATGGTAGTGGACAGTGTCAAATAGGGTAGAGAAGTCAAGTAGACTGTACATTAAAACCCAGCCAATGTGCACAAAAAAGTTAGGGGAGTGGGGACAAGATAGCAGATTGGGTAAACGCTGTGCTTGCTTCCTCCTATGACCACATTGAAATTACAACTAAATTATAGAATAATCAACTGGGAGAACCATCTGAAGAAGAGCTGAACACAACTCCTATAACTAAGGATATAAAAAAAAGAGGCTATGTTGAGACTAGTACGAAGGGTGGAGACATGAAATGAGCTGGCCTCACAACCACATGTAGAGGTTGAGCTTTGGGAGGGATATTGCAACAGCAGATATCACCCTTTAGGAACAAGGGTCCCCAGTTGCACACTGGGCTACACAGCTCAGGGTTCCAGTGCTGGGATGGAGTCCTCACAACATCTGAGATTCTGTCCATCGGGGTGAGATGAAAGGCTGCTGGAAACCTAGACATACTCTTAAAAGGCCCTCACTTAAACTCTTACCACAGGCACTCACCCTGGTCTCTGGTGGTGGGACTGTGACTTAGGAGGCACCAGAGACTTTCAGGGAAAGACTGAATTGCGTGGCTTCCGGGAGAGGGCTAGGACATCTACCATTGTCCCTGTGCTAAGCCCTCCCCTAAGAAGGCCAAATCTAAAACTGCATGGGCCTAGTGAAATCTGGTCACTGCACCCTGGTGACTCCCTAGGAGCCTGCCCCACTCAACTCAAGTATTACCTGAGGATCTTTTAGTACTGAGCCTTATGGGCAGGCTGTGTCAGGCCCTACACCTTGGGCCTTTTGTTGAGCTGCCCCAGGCCCAGTACTGGTGGTTCACATTGTTGCCTCTCCCACATGCCTCCAGGTACAGCATAGGCATGGATAGCTCTGTAGCTCCTGCCAGGTAGTTTCTGACTGATCACAGGCAGCAGCTAATCTTGACCTGCATGAGATTCCTTCGCAAGAGGCCTCAGAACCAACCCAGCCTCAGAACCAACCAACCAACCAACCCAACCAATCCACAACGGAGTACTCTCTGATTAGCCCTATAATTGGCAGATGCAAAGGGTGGTATCAACAGGCAGAGGAGTTGGCTGAGAAGAATCCTGTTCTGTAGGGGCCCCTACACAGCAGCTCATATGCTGTGGGCGTGGCTCATCCTCACTGTCAGTCAGCCTGAGCATCAATCCCACCCACTGATCTGCCAACAGCAAAGCTCAACTACAAATGGAGGGCACACACAACCAACACGAGAGACACTCCTGGAGTATCTGTCACAGGCAATCAGGGAGATTGTACCACTAGGCCCCACAGGGCACCTACTACATAAGGCCACCCAGACAGGATTAGGAGACATAGAAGATTTACCAAATACATAGAAACAAACACAGAGCAGCAGCCAAAATTAGGAGACAAAACAACAACAACAACAAAAACCCCAAAAACATGTCTCAAATGAAAGGACAGGGGAAAACTCCAGAAAAAGAACTAAACAAAATGGAGACAACCTATCAGATACAGAGTTCAAAAACTTGTTATAAGGGTGCTCAAGGAACTTAGTGAAAACTTCGACAAAGAGAAAGCAAGCATTAAAAAAAGCCTAGAATCTTTTTAAAAAGTCGAAAATGAAGAACACAACTGAAATGAATACACTAGAAGGAATCAACAACAGATTAGATGAAGCAAAGGATCGAACCAGTGAGTTGGAAGATAAGAAAGCAGAAAACACAATCGGAACAGCAAAAAGAAAAAAGAATAAAAAAAAAAAAGAGAATAATTTAAGGGAACTCTGGGACAACATCAAGTATAACAACATTTGCATTATAGGGGTACCAGAAAAAGAGAGAGAGCAAGGGATTAAGAATCTATTTGAAGAAATAATAACTGAAAATTTCCGTAACCTGGTGAAAGAAATAGACATACAATCCCAGGAAGTTCAGAGAATACCAAACGAGATGAACCCAAAGAGGCCCACACCAAGACACATCATAATTAAAATGGCAAAGGTAAAGAGAATCTTAAAAGCAGCAAGAGAAAAGCAGTTAGTTAACTACAAGAGAGCTCTCATAAGACTGTCAGTGGATTTCTCAACAGAAACGTTACAGTCTAGAAGGGATTGGCATGAAATATTCAAAGTAATGAAAAGCAAGAACCTACAACTAAGACTACTCTACCCAGCAAGGCAATCATTTAAAATCGAAGGAGAGATAAAGAATTTCCCAGACAAGAAAAAGCTGAAAGAGTTCATCACCACCAAAATGATATTACAAGAAATGTTTAAGAAGAAAGGGGTCAGTAGGAAAGAACATAAATATGAATTAATAAAATGGCAATAACTATGTACCTATCAATAATCACTTTAAATGTAAACAAATTAAATGCTCCAATCAAAATACCTAGGGTAGCTGAATGGATAAGAAAACAAGACCTATACATATGCTGTCTACAAGAGACCTACTTCAGGTCAAATGACACACACACAGACTGAAAGGGATGGAAAAAGATATTTCATGCAAATGGAAATAAAACCTGGGATGGCAGTACTTATATCAGACAAAATAGACTTTAAAACAAAGGCTGTCCTAACAGATTAAAAAAAGGCATTACATAATGATAAAGGGGTCAATACAACATGAGGACATAATCTTAGTAAAGATATACACATCCAACACAGGTGCATTAAATATATAAAGCAATTATTGACCGACATAAGGGGAGAGATCGACAGTAACACGCTCATAGTAGGAGACTTTAACATCCCATTGAAACCAATGGACAAATCTTCCAGACAGAAAATCAACAAGGAAACAGGGTGTTTAAATGACACACTAGACCAAATGGATTTAATTGATATTTTCAAAATGTTTCACCCAAAGCAGCAGAATATGCATTATTCTCAAGTACACATGGAACATTTTCTAGGATAAACCACATATTAGGCCACAAAACAAATATCAACAAATTTAAAAAGACTGAAATCAAATCAAATGTTTTCTCTGACCAGGAAACAGGGTGTTTAAATGACACACTAGACCAAATGGATTTAATTGATATTTTCAAAATGTTTCACCCAAAGCAGCAGAATATGCATTATTCTCAAGTACACATGGAACATTTTCTAGGATAAACCACATATTAGGCCACAAAACAAATATCAACAAATTTAAAAAGACTGAAATCAAATCAAATGTTTTCTCTGACCGCAATGGTATGAAATAAATTACCAAAAAAAAAAAAAAAAAAAAAAAAGAAAGAAAGAAAAAGAAAAGAAAAAATACACAAACACATGGAGGCTAAATAACATGTTATTAAACAGTGAAGGATTAACAATAAGATCAAGGAAGAAAGTAAAAGATAACTTGAGACAAATGAAAATGAAAACACAATGACTCAAAATCTGTGAGACACAGCAAAAGCAGTCCTAAGAGGGAAATTTATAGCAATAAAGGCATAATTCAAGAAACCAGAAAAATCTCAGATAAACAATCTAAATATACACCTAAAGGAACTAAAAAAAGAAAACAAACAAAGCCCAAATTTAGTAGAAGGAAGGAAATAATAAAGATCAGAGCAGAAATAAACAAAATAGAGTCTAAAAAAGCAATAAAAAAGATCAATGAAATCAAAAGCTGGTTCTTTGAAAAGATAAACAAAATTTATAAACCTTTAAGCAGACTCATCAAGAAAAAAAGAGAGAGGACCCAAATAAATAAAATCAGAAGTGAAAGAGGAAAAGTGACAACTGACACCACAGAAATACAAAGAATTTTAGGAAAATACTATGAACAATTATATGCCAACAAATAGGACAATCTAGAGAAAAGGGAAAATTTCTTGGAAACACAATCTTTAAAGACTAAATTAAGAAGAAACAGAAAATCTGAACAGATTGATTACTACTAACAAAAATATATCAGAAATAAAAAAAAATTCATCAAATAAATGTCCTAGGCTGGATGGCTTCATAAGTGAATTTTACCAAACATTTGGAGAATAATTAATACCTATCCTTCTAAAAAAATTCAAGAAGATGGAAGGCTCCTCATTTTACAAGGACACTATTACCAATTCCAAAACCAGACAAAGACATTACAAAAAAAAATTATAGCCTGATATCGCTGATGAACATAGATGCAAAACTCAACAAATTATTAGCAAAACAAATTCAGCAAACATTAAAAAGATCATACACAATGATCAAGTGGGATTTATTCCTGGGATGGAAGACTTATTCAATATCTGCAAATCAATTAACATGATATACCACGTACACAAAATGAAGGATAAAAATTATATGATCATATCAATAGACGCAGAAAATGTGTTTGACAATCTGGTATTCGTTTACGATAAAAACTCTTAGCAATGTGAGAATAGAGGAAACATATCTCAACATTAAGGCCATATATGAGAAGTCCACAGCTAACATCATACTCAATGATGAAAAGCTAAATGAATTTTCTTTAAGATCAGGAACAACACAGTATTGGAAGTCCTAGCCACAACAATCAGACAAGAAAAAGAAATAAAAGGCATCCAATTGGAAAGGAAGAATTAAAACTGTCATTTTTTGTAGATGACATGATACTATACATAAATAACCCTAAAGACTCCACCAAAAAAACTGTTAGAACTAATAAATGAATTCAGTAAAGTAGCAGGATGCAAAATTAACATTCAGAAATCAATTTCATTTTTACACACAAATAACAAACTATTAGAAGAATCAAGAAAATGATCAAAAAATAAAAAATAAAAAACCTGGAAATAAACTTAACTAAGGAGGTAAAAGATCTGTACTCTGACAATTATAAGACATTGAAGAAAGAAACCGAAGACGATACAAATAAATGGAAACACATATTGCGCTCATGGTTAGGAAGAATTAAGATCATTAAAATGGCCATACTACCCAAAGCAATCTATAGATTCAATGCAATCCCTAGCAAAATACCAATGGCATTTTTCACAGAACTAGAACAAATAATTCTAAAATTTATATAGAATGATAAAAGACGCTGAACAGCCACAGCAATCTTGAGAAAGAAGAACAAAGTTGGAGGTACCATACTACCTGATATCAAACTATACTACAAGGCTGTAGTAATCAAAACAGTATCGTACTAGCATAAGAAGATACATAGATCAGTGGAACAGAATAGAGAGCCCAGAAATAAACTCATGCCTATATGGTCATTTAATCTATGACAAAGGAGGTAAGAATATACAATGGCATAAATACAGTTTATTTAATAAATGGTGCTTGGAAAACTGGACAGATACACGCAAAACAATAAAAGCAGACCATCTTCTTATACCATATATATACAAAAATAAACTCACAATGAATTAAGGACTTTAATGTAAGATCTGAAACCATAAAACTCCTAAAAAAAAAATAGGCAGTAAACTCTCTGACACTGCTCTTAGTAATATTTTTTCCTAATATATCACCTTGAGAAAAGAAACAAAATAATAAATGGGACTATATCACACTAAAAAGTTTTTACATGGCAAAGGAAATCATCGACAACAAAAAAAGACAACCTACTGAATGGGAGAAACTATTCACCAATGATACATATGATAAGGGTTTAATATCTAAAATTTATAAAGAACTCATATAATGTAATACCAAAAAACAAAACAAAACCCAAACAATTCAATTAAAAAGTATGTAGAGGACCTGAATAGATACTTCTCCAAAGAGGAATTACAGATGGCCAACATGTATTGTAAAATATGAAAAGATGAAATATGCTCAATATCAATCATCAGAAAAATGCAAATTAAAACAATGAGATATCACCTCACACCTGTCAGAACGGCAATCATCAATAAATAAAAAAACAAGCGTTGGCAAAGATGTGGAGAAAAGGAAATCCTCGTGCACTGTAGGTAAGACTGCAAATTATTGTAGTCACTATGGAAAACAGTTTGGAGTTTCCTCAAAAAATTAGAACTACCTATCACCCAGCACTTCCATGCTGGGTATTTATGTGAAGCAATCCAAAACATTAATTCGAAAATATATATGCACCCCTATGTTCACTGTAGCACTATTTACAACAGCCAAGATATGGAAGTAACCTAAGTGCCCATCAATAGACAACTGAATAAAGGAGTTGTAGTACATATATACCATGAAATATCACTTAGCCGTAAAAAAAAATGAAATCTTACCATTTGCAACAACATGGATGAACCTACAGGGTATTGTGTGAAGTGAAATAAGTCAGACCAAGAAAGACAAATACCATATGATTTTATTTATATGTGGAATCTAAAGAACAAAATAAGTGAACAAACAAAACAGAAACAGACTCATAGATACATGATGGTTGCCAGATAAGAGGGTTGGGGGGCTGGGTGAAAAAGTGAAGGAATTAAGAAGTACAAATTGATAGTTACAAAATAGTCAGAGGCATGTAAAGTACAGCATAGAGAATATAGTCAATAATATTGTAATAATTATGTATAGTTCACTGTGTACTAGATTAATCGAGGGGATTGCTTCCTAAATTATATAGATGTCTAACCACTATGCTATACACTTGAAATTAATATAAAATAATATTAAATGTCAACTGTAAATGAAAAATGAAAAATGAAAATTAAAAAAACAGCCAATGTGCAATGAATTCAAAGGTTAAAATAACTACCATTCCAAAAAAAGGCAAATAAGCAGTCAGAGTAATACAATATAGCCAAAATGATTTCTAGAAGCTTGTCAAAATTCTTTTGTTGTACTAGAATTTAGATATATCAGATACTGTTTGCATGGGCTCATTACACACACACACACACACACACACACACACACACACACGCGCGCGCGCACTCTCTCTCTCTCTCTCTCTCTCTCTCTCTTTTCTAGTAACAGAATTGGATCTGTATTCTCATTAAACAGCTTTTATTTCAACATGAGGAAATGGCTAATTGAGCTCTTTATTCAAGGGAAAATGACTTGAACTAAAAGCTTTCTGTTTCCTAACTACTTTAGACAGAATGTCTGTTGTAAAATGCTGAAGCTATTAACTTCTCAAATGAATCACAATACATGCGGCTATCCAAACTTAATGACAGTAATGGAATTATGGCCAGGATGAAAATATTATTGAGAAATACATTTAAATCACGAAAAATTTAGCTGATTTGGATATTAGGTTAAAAAGATTCTACCATTGTAGTACATTTCTATTTAGTCCATTTAAAGAAGAGAGAATCAGCATGTTGAATAAGAGGCTAGTTTTCATCTCCCTTCTCCCCAAATTTACTAAAGCCATAAAACAGAAAATTATTTTACTTATTGAAAAGTTATTTTTAAAACTGTTAAATTATGGTTTAACTGTCAATACTGGCAAGTGAATAAACTCACATAATTTGGATATTTTTTTTAAATGAATGTGAACAGAATAACTTTGAAGAATTGGCTAAACTCAGATGATACAATTGAAGCAGTATTTTTAAACAAATTCTGCACAAAGCAACATTCTATACAACCACTTCTTTTATACTGATGGCACACATAGTTAAAATGACCATACCACCTAAAGCATTATACAGATTTAATGCAATCCCCATCAAAATCCAATTGACATTTTTTAAAGAAATAGAACAAAAAATCATCAGATTTGTATGGAAACTCAAAAGACCCCAAACTGCCAAAGCCATCCTCAGAAAAAAGAAAGAGGCTGGAGGCATCACTCTGCCTGACTTTGAATTATACTACAAAGCGACAGTAATCAAAACGGCATGGTACTGGCAGAAAAACAGACACATGGACCAGTGGAACAGAATCAAGAGTCCAGAAGAAAACCCATATTTATATGGGAAATAATTTTTGAGATAAAAGACAAAAATATACAGTAGCGAAAAGAAAGGCTCTTCAATAAATGGTGCTGGGAAAACTGGAAAGCCACCTGCAAAAGAATGAAACTAGACTGTTGTCTATCACCACACACCAAAATTAACTCAAAATGGATTAAGGACCTGAACATAAGATCTAAAAAATAAAATGCATAGAAGAAAACATAGGAACTAAACTCAAGGACCTTGGACTTAAAGAAGATTTTATGAATTTGACCTCAAAGGCAAGGGAAGTAAAGGCAAAAATAAATGAATGAGACTACATCAAACTAAAAAGCTTCTGCTCAGCAAAAGAAACCATCAACGAGGTAAAGAGACAACCATCTGAATGGGAAAATATATTTGCAAGCCATGCTCCCGAATATACAAAATATCCAAAATATACAAAGAACTCATATGACTTAATAACAACAAAAAAACAAATGATCCAATTGAAAAATGGGCAGAGGACCTAAACAGACACCTCCCTAGAAGACATACAAACAGCTAACAAATACATGAAAAAATGCTCAACATCGCTAGTTATTAGGGAAATGCAAATCAAAACCAGAATTTGATACCATCTCACACTTGTTAGAATAGCTATAATCAACAGAACGAGTAATAACAAATGTTGGAGAGGATGTGGAGAAACAGGAACCCTTATATACTACTACTGGGTATTTCCTCCAAAGACTTGAAAACTCATATCTATAAAGATAGCTGCACACCAATGTTCATAGCAGCATTATTCACAGTGGCGAGGACATGGAAGCAACTTAAGTGCCCTATGATAGATGACTGGATAAAGAAGATGTGGTACATATATACAATGGAATATTACCTAGCTATAAGAAGAAATATATTGTCATTCGTGACAACATGGCAATGAGATAATCATGCTAAGCGAAATAAGCCAGACAGAAAAAGTTGAAAATCACATGATATCACTTATAAACCTAAGTGGGATATAAACCTAAAAGCAACAAAGAACAGGACAAACATCAGAGACTCATGGACATGGACACTAGACTAGTGGTTACCAGAGGGTAGGGGAGACGGGGGTGGGGGGAGGTAGACAGGAAAAAATAAATAAAAAAAGAAAGGGAGATCATCTAGGTAGACTTAACCTAATTACATGAACACTTAAAAGCAGAGAACATTCTCCAGATGCAGAAGAAACAAAAAGGTACGAGTCATTTTGAAGCATCAGGAGGATTTGACTCTCTTGCTGGCTTGAAGATGGAAGGACACATATGTCAAGGAAACAGAGATTCAGTCCTACAACCACAAGGAACTGAATTCTGACAACAACCTTAATTAGCCTGGAAGTAATTTCTTCAAAGCCTCCAGAAAGAATTACAGCCCCACCAGCACCTGGACTTGGCCTCACAACACCCTGAGCAGAGAATCTTGCCATTCCATGTCATATTCAAACATTAGGGTCCCGGTAACACTGCATACAATCAAATTCACATTGGTACCCCTTATTTTGTAGTCAAACAATTCTCTTTGAGAAAAGAACCTAGAATTTAAATCCACAAGCTTAGTGCAAACCTGAGCATATCTCCACTTCACTCAGTTCTGCAATACTACCTAGAAGACTCCCTTTCATTGTTTTGTCAAGTTGGATGCCATATCATTTGGACAGAGACTATGGCTTTAAAATTTCTCATTTCAATTTGTAATGTTGTTTCCTCCAGGAAATCCTTGATCTCTCTTCCTTCTCTGAATTCTGTTTATTTCATGTTCCTGTGTCCTTATCTTAAGCCTCCTTACGTTCTGTTTACCTTATATTCTTTTAATTTGAAGACTCTTGAGGGACCTGACTTCTTTTTATATGTTGGGATACATACTGTAATGCAAAACTAAATGAAGTTTCATATCCAGTTTACAAAATAATAAAATGAACAATCTGTCTACCCACCATCTAAGTTATCCTACATCTCAGAAGCCCTCTGTATGCTACTCCCTAACTGAATTCGCCCACTACTCTCAGAGATAACCACTATCCTGATTTTTATGTTAAGCATTCTCTTGCTTTATTATCGTGTTTGCCTAAACAACATATTCTTTAGTTTTCCTTGTTTTGAACACAAAGTTTGAGAATTTCTATCAAAAAATTCTACTGGGATTTAATTGCGATTGTCATCCTTTCTAATCCCCAGGCTTTTTTTATTTTTCCCCCTTATTGCACTTGCTAAAACCTCCATTAAATGGCAAATAGAAATGGCGAAAGTAGATATCCTTACCTTGTTTCTAATCTCAAGAGAATATCATTCGGTCTTTCACCATTAAGTATGGTATCAGCTATAAGTTTTTCATAGATGTTGTTTATCAGATTAAGGAAGTTAATCTTCTATTCCTAGATATTGCTGGCAGATTTTTTTTTTTTTTAAGTGCAGTGGGATATACATAAACATTTTACCATTTAGCCATTTTTAAGTATACAGTTCAGTGGCATTAAGCATATTCACAATCGTGTACAACCTTCATCACTATTCATCTCCAGAACTTTTTCATCATCCCAAACTGAAATTCTATACCTATTAAACAATAAATCTCCATTTTCCTCTTCTCCCAGCCCATGGTAACCATCATTCTACTTTGTCTTTAAATTTGCCTAGTCTAGGTAACTGATATAAGTGGAATCAAAGAATATTTATCCTTTTGCATCTGGCTTATTTCACTTAGCATTAATGATTTCTAGGTTTATCCAAGAATGTAGCATGAATCAAAATTTCCTTCCTAAGACTGAATAACATTCCATTGTAAGTAAATACCATATTTTACTTACTGATTCCTCCATTAATAAATACTTTGCTTCCATCTTTTGGCTATTGTGAATAATGCTGCTATGAACATTGGTGTTCAAATATCTGTTTAAGTCCCTGCTTTCAATACTTTTGGATATATACTCAGAAGTGAAATTGCTGGATAATATGGGAATTTTGAGTTTTAATATTCTGAGAACCCACCATACTATTTTCCATAGCAGCTAAACCATTTTACATTCTCATCAGTAATGCACCAGGGTTCCAATTTCTTCTCACCACTATTTTGTTTCCTGTTTATTTTAATAGCCATCCTAATGGATGTGAATTGGTATCTCATTGTGGTTTTGATTTGCATTCCTCTGATTAGTAAGCATCTTTTCATGTGCTTATTGGTCATCTGTATATCTTCTTTGGAAAAACAGCTATTCAAGTCCTTTGCTCATTTTTTAATTGGGTTGTTTTGTTGTTTGTTGTTGTTTAGTTTTAATAGTTCTCTATATATTCTGGATATTAGTAACATCAGATATATAATTTGCAAATATTTTCTCCTAGAGTCTTTTTTTCTAACCAGGAGTATATGTTGGATTTTTATCAAATGCTTTTTCTGCATCTCTTAATGATCATGTTTTTTTTACCTTGTTAATATGAATTAGAGTTTTAAAAATTTTATTGAGACAGTTCATATCCCATAAAATTCACTTAAAGTATACAGTTCAATGGTTTATAGCATTCACAGAATGATAATAACCATTACCACCATCAATTTTAAATCATTTTCATCACTCCAAAAAGAAACTCTATACCTAATAGCAGTTATGCCTCATTTCCACTTGTATTAGTCAGCTAAGGTTTACCATGAAAAAAAAAAAATACCACAGGCTGGGCAGCTTAAACAACAGAAATTTATTTTCTCATGGTTTTGGAGGCCGGATGGACATTCAAGGTCGAGGTGCTGGCAGGGTTAGTTTCTGGTGAGACTTCTTTACTTGGCTTATAGATGACTGCCTTTGTGCTCTGTCTTCACACGGTCTTTTTCTATTTTTACGTACTCCTGGTATATCTTCCTCGTTTTATAAGGACACCAGTCCTATTGAATTAGGGCCTCATTCTTGTGACCTAATTTAACTTTAATTACTTCCCTTAAAGGCCCTATATCCAAATATAGTTTTATTGAGGGTAAGGACATCATCAACCTATGATTTTTGGGAGAATACAATTCAATCTATAACTTTCTGCCCTCTCCCGCTTTTTGCGTGTCCTTTTTGCATGCAAAATACATTCACACCATTTCAATAGCCTTAAAAGTCTTAACTCATTCCAGCATCAACTCTACCTCCAAAGTCTCATCTAAATAACACTTAAGTCAGGTAAATGTGAGTCTCAAGGTATGATACATCCTGAGACATAATTCCTTTCCAGCTGTGAACCTGTGAAACCAGATAAGTTATATGCTTCCAAAATACAATGGTGGGATAGGCATAGGATAGAAATTCCCACTCCAAAAAAGAAGAAATGGGAAAAGAAAAAAGAAGTCACAGGTGTCAAGAAAGTCCAAAACCTAGCAAGGCAAATTCATTTAGATCTTAAGGCTCAAGAATAATCCTCTTTGACACAGATATTCTCGCAAACTCAGTTCAGAGGACGCAGGCAAAAATACCCAGCATCTAGTTTCTCTCTGGAGGAATTAAGTTACATACTTTCCCAGCTGCTGTCCAAGGGTCTGACTTCTAATAAGATTGCATCTGAGAATGGACTGGATTCCTTTCAGGAGCCTGGAAGAGCTTTTGGGCACATCCCCTGGTTTTTCCTCAGAGCTTGCTCCAAGAGTTAAACTGAGACTCCAGCTTCTCCCTGAAAGGAGCTTGTCCACCAACTTTTATGGTTACTGCCCAAAGGACTAATTTCCAAATACCTAGCTCTGAAAGTCAACAGGACTTGGCATTCGCAAATTCCCTGGGACTACATTAAAGAAATAGGCAGTCGTACAAAAGTGCAAACACTTCTCAGCTAATTCCATAGGCTCAGCACACAGGGCAAAAACATGAGGCTCTCAGTTTCTCCCTGGAAGGGGTTTGACTGCATACTTTCCCAGCTTCTCCTTAAGTGTTGTACTTCTAATAAGCTTGCACCTGGGAGCTGATGAGGCACACACTTAGTAGTCACCTGGGAGCCTGAATGAGTGTGTGGGGACTTCCTGTGCCTCTTTCCCCAGTTCAGCCCAGAGATAAAATCAAGTCTATAGCGTCTCCCTGAAAGGAGTTTGGACAAACACCTAGCAGCCTACATTCTATGGCTTCCCCCTGAGGAAATGGTTCTTAAATCAACTAGCTCTGGGAGATGATGGGCTCAGTATTCACAGGTTCTCTGGGACCACAGAGAACAGACAGGTGGTTGGTTCTATACTGGTACACAAGCACTCCTAATGACTATTCCCTTTAGCTCAGCACAGATTAGGTAGCTTGACACAACCAACTCACGGTTTCAGCCTGATAAGGACTACACAGCATATCTAACGTCCTGACTTTTCCAGGTGCTGCCTGGTCAGGCATTTGACTAGACTGTACTGGGGAGTTGAAGGAACAGGCAATAAGAACAAACTACCTGAAAAAGAAATGAAGACAACCTATTTATAATAGCATCAAAAAGAATAAAATACTTAAGAATAAATTTAACCAAGGAGCTGAAAGATCTGTAACTTCAGTGTACACATCTGTATACTTCAAAACACTGATGAAAGAAACTGAAGAAGACACAAATAAATGAAAAGATATTACAGGTTCATGAATTAGAAGAATTAATATTGTGAAAATGCCCATACTCTTCAAAGTGATCTACAGATTCAATGCACTACCTATCAAAATTCCAATGGCATTGTTCACAGAAGTAGAAAAAAAATCCCAAAATTCATACGGAACCCTGAAAGACCCCAAATAGCCAAAGCAATCTTGAGCAAGAAGAGCAACACTAGAAGCATCACACTTCCTGATTTCAAATACTACAAAGCTATAGAAAAGAAAATAGAATGGGATTGGCATAAAAACTGACACATAGATCAATGAAACAGAATAGTGAGCCTGGAAATAAACCCATGCATGTACGGTCAGTTAATTTTTAACAAAGGCACTAAGAATATACAATATGGAAAAGACAGTCTCTAATAAAAAGTGTTGAGGAAACTGGATAGCCATATGCACAAGAATGAAATTGGACCCCTATCTTACACCATACATAAATATCAACTCAAAATGGACTAAAGACTTAAACATAAGACTTAAACCCATAAAATTCCCAGGAGAAAACACAGAGGAAACTCTTTGACACTGGTCTTAGCAATGATTTTTTTTTTTGGACACCAAAAACAAAGGCAACAAAAGTACCACAGTCTCAATTTATCTGTGGAGTATATGTTCCAAAATCCTATTTTATGACTTTTCTTTTGCATATCTGAATTGCCAGCATTACTACTCTTGTGCTTTGGGGCCGTTACTAAGTAAAATATGGGTTACCTAAACACAAGCACTGCAATACTGCAGCAGTTGATCCCATAACCAAAGCAGTTGCTAAGTGACTAATGGGTGGGTAGCATATATAGTGTGGATCTGATGGATAAAGGAATGATTAATGTCCTTGGCATCAGATTTCATCATGCTACTCAGAATATCATGCAATTTAAAACTTATGAATTGTTTATCTCTGGTATTTTCCATTTAATATTTTCAGACTGCAGTTGACTGAGAGTAACTAAAACCACAGAAAGTGAAACCAGGGATAAGGGGGGACTAATGTATCAGTTTTCTTCATTGTTTTCTGGCTGTTTTGTCGCTCTTTTGTTACTTTGTTCCTCTCTTGTTGTCTTCCTTTGTTATTTATTTACTAGTATGTTTAATTTCTTTTTCTTTGTTTTTTGTGCATCTACTATGTTTTTTCTTTGTGGTCACTAGTAACATAAAACATAACAGTCTATTTTCAGGTAATAACAATTTACTTTTAATCACATATAAAAATATTACATTTTTACTTCTTCCTCCACATTTTATGCTATTGATGTCGTGCATTACATATTTTTATATAGTTTATCCATTAACAAATTCCTATAGCTATAGTTATTTTAATACTATTATCTTTAAACTTTTATACTATAGTTAAGTGATTTATGCACCATGATAACAGTATTAGAGTATTTTGAATTTGACTATATATTTGCTTTTCCAGTGAGTTTTATGTTTTCATGTTTCATGTTACTAATTAGCATACTTTTGCTCCAACTTGAAGTTCCTTTAGCATTTCTTGTAAGGCAGGTCTAGTGGGCGATTAACTTTTTCAGCTTTTGTTTGGAAAAATCTTTATGTCTCCTTCATTTCTGAAGAATAGTTTTGTTGGGTATAATATTGACTGGCAGATTTTTTTTCTTTCAGCAGTTTTAATATAGTATTCTTTTCCCTTTTGGCCTGCTAAGTATTTGCTGAGAAATTTGCAGATAGCTTCGTAGGGGCATGGGGTTCTTGGTTTGTGATGAGTTCGTTTTCTCATGCTGCTTTCAAGATTCTGTCTTTGACTCTTAACAATTTGATAATAATGTGTTTCAGGGTAATCATCTTTGGGTTGCTCTTGTTTGTGGTCCTTTGAACTGCAAGAACCTTTGAGCTTCAAGTACTAGCTTTTCCAAGATTTGGGCTATTTTCAGCTATTAGTTTTTAAATAAACTTTCTGCTCCTTTCTGTCTCTCTTCTCTTTCTGGGATTCTGATGACACATATATTCATTTGCTTGCTCCCATAATTCATGTAGGCTTTCTTCACTCTTTTCCATTCTCTTTTCTTTTTGTTCCTCAACTGGTTAATTTCAAATGACCTGTCTTTAGTCAGCTAATTCTGCAAAATCAAGCCTGCAGTTGAAGCTCTCCACTGATTTTTCAGTTGTCACTGTATTTTTCAGTTCTAAGAGTTCTGTTCAGCTTTTTAATGGTTTTTATTTCTTTGTTAAATTTCTCATTTCACTTATATGTTCTTTTCCTGATTTCGTTTAGTCATGTATTGGTATTCTCTTGCCCATAATTGAGCTTCTTTGAGATGATTATTTTGAATTCTTTGTCAGGCAATTTTCAGAGCTCCATTTCTTTGAGGTCGGTTACCCTGGCTTTATTAGTTTTCTATGTTTGTATCAAGTTTGCCCAATTCTTCATGATTTGTATATCCTTGCATTGGTGTCCGTGCATCTGAAGTAACAAATACTTCCAGATACAGACTGGTTTTAGCAGGTAAGATCCGTTGATTCTCTGGGCTGATGGGATGATCTCAAAAATCTGTTGAGATGGGTTAAAGCTGGGATGTGTGGCTTTTGCTAGAGTCTGTGGCTGATAGGTTTGTTATCAGAATCTTGGGCAGGTGTGGATCTATATGGTCCCTCGATGGATAAAACTGCCTCTAGGGCCTTGTTCAGTAGGGCTGGTAGTGGGCTAAGGGTCCACTTCAGGGTCTACAGTTGTCTGTGGACAGTGAGTCTATAACCAAGTAAACAAATGAGTGTGGCTTATGCCAGGTCCCTGGGAGGACTCCTTCCACATCACTGGGTGGGTCTCTGGGCAGGCAGGATTGGCCCTACATCATGGCTGAAAGGGGTCTGAACTAAGTCCCAGAGATGCTTCAGCATCCACAGCTAGGACCAAGCTCTGGAATCCTGGCTCCAGAAGCACAGATGGCTAAGTCTCCCACCAGATCCCTGGGATGGCAACACTGCTCACGGACTATGATTAGGAGGGATTAGAGCTTTTATAGAGCCATTTCAGGATCTCCAGGGGCACATACAGGAATGTCTTCCTCCAGGTCTCTGGGCTGGTAGGGCTGCTTGCAGACTGTGGCTGGGAGGGGCTAAAGCTGACTTACAGCCATTTCAGGATCTGTAATTGAATTGAGGTTGGGCTTGCCTCCAGGGGCTCCTAGACTGTGGCTGAGAGGGGCTGGAGCCAAGCTATGAGCCACTTTAGGGTCTATAGTTGAGATCAAGGTCTGTGAGCCTATTACTCAAAGCAGAGGCAGATATAACTCCTCCTAGGTTCCTTGCCATGTGGTGCTGGTTGATGTACTAAGGCCAAATTAGGCTGTAACTGAGTCCACAGGAGAAAGGAGCTGTTTGTGGGTCTGTAGCTGGGACCATGGTGACAAGTTAGCCAGCTGGATGCAGGCCTCCCCTTTTAAAATGGTCCTTTTAGCTCTTGGACTCCACTGGAGTTTCACAATCTCCTCCCTGGATCCCGAGGCACCCACAAAGTCGTTTTTTTTTCCCTTTAGATGACTTCCAAATCATTGTTGCTGGGAGGAGATATGAGTGAGTACCCTAGGGGTTTGTGCTACAGCTCTATTATTAGAACTTGTGAGAGAGTCCTCTTACTGCTTTTATCTACCATGGATCCTCTAATACCAAGGGACCTACCAAATTGTATGATCTGAGCAGCAGGGCCATTTATACTACAGCCTGAACCTGTATCAGAGAAATCCCCACTCATATCTGACAGCCTTCTAAATTCTCTAATAAGCAGTTTGGAGTAGTATATACTGTTTCCAAAATCTAAATAGGTCCATCAAGTGTTGTGCCTCCTTCTTAGTTTTATGGAGTACAAGGGATAATAATTTGTCCTTTACTTAGAAGGGTTGTTCCATTATTCTCTAGACCACTGGACCCTTGAAAATACCAACTATGTGGCAACTGTCTGAATCATTAAAAGGACTTATATTCCATTCTCTGGCAGGTATGTCTCTTACTAGGACATCGAGAGTATTTTTTAATTTCTTGTTTACCAAGTCTGATTAGTATGTAATCAATATACTACATATATGATACCTGGGTAGGTATAATAGCTTTATGGTATGTCAAGATGACCAAGGTCCCTGAAGATTATTCTGACAAAATGCAGAAGAGTTAATGAAGATCTCAGAAAAGGCAGTTTCCATGTACTACTGTGCCTTCTACTTAAAAACAAACCAACCTGGTCTTAAACATTTTTTTTTAAATAAAAGCAACCTGGTCTTTACTGTCAGTCAAGATGGCAGAGTAGATAAATACTGTGTTTGCTTCCTCCCATGACCACATCGAAACTACAACTAAATTACAGACCAACCACCCTTGAGAACCACCTGAAGACTAGCTGAACAGAACTCCTATAATTAAGATATGAAAAAGATGCTACCTTGAGACTGGTAGGAGGGGCAGAGATTCAAAATGAGCTGGTCACACACCCATGTGTGGTGGTTAAGAATTGGGAGGGACAGCTCAGCTGCAGAGGTCCCAATGGGAATCTAGAGGTCCCAGCCACAAACTGGGCTCCCCAGCCAGTGCCAAAAAGAAGAGTACTCACAACAGCTGGCTGTGAAAACCAGCAGGGACTCAGTACGGGTTAGATAAAGGGCTGCTGTAGACCCAGTCATCTTTTTAAAGGTCCCAAGCAGACCCACTTGCTCACAAACACCATAAGCTCCAGAGAAGGAATAGCAGCTTGAAAAGCACCAGGGACATATGGGGAGGAAGTGAATTGTCTGGCTTCAGGGAGAGGGCTGGAGGTGCAGCTCTTTCTGGGCAGCTCTTGACAGCAGGTGCCATTGTTCCTTTGTTCAGCCCTACCGCCACCTAGTTGACAGGCGCAGGCTGGCACCAAATCTGAGTCTCCATCCACTTGGCCAACAGCACTCTTGTGCCACTCTGGTAATTCTGAGGCCCCATTCTACCCGATACACATGCCCGGCCAAACTGCTTTCAGAGGCTAATCCATACAAGTGGTAGCCTGGGCCTGTGCTACAAACTTTCCTAAAATCTCTCTAAGGTCCACAAACCCTGAACAAACAGCAGCTGGCCTTGAAGTGTCTTGTACCTCTTGCTAAGTGGCCTAAAGCCCAACACTAGTAGCAACTGGTCTCAGTTCATGGCATAACCACTCCCAGGTCCCTCCAAGCCCAACACAGGCAGCTACCAACTGCAGATCACTTTGTAGCTCCTGCCAAGTGGCCCTGGGCTGGGCACAGGCAGCAACTGAGCTTACATCAAAGCCTCAGCCAAGAAGCCTTAGAATCAACACGCCTGGTGGCTGGCTTCAGAACACACCAGAGCACCACCCAATTAGCATCACGAATGACACACTCAAAAGATGGACTTGGCAGCCACCACAGCCCTGCTAAAGCAAATCTCGTTCCGTGGGGTCAGCCCCAGTACAACCACTTGTCTGATGCAGTCATGGCCAGTCCTCTTAGCCAGTCAGATTGAGGGGCAATCCCACCCACTGATGTGCCAACAGCAATCAAGGCTCAACTACAACAGGACAGTATACACAACCCACACAAGGGACACCCCTGGAGCACCTGGCTCAGGTAAACAGGGAGACTGTGCCACAGAACCCCACAGGACACCTACTACACTCTGCCAAGACTGGGAGACATAGCAGATCTACCTAATACATAGAAACAAACACAGGGAAGCAGCCAAAATGAGGAAACAAAGAAACATGTTCCCAGTGAAAAAGCAGGACAAAACTCCAGAAACAAGAAAACTAAACTAAATGGAGGTGACCAATCTACCACATACAGAGTTCAAAACACTAGTTATAAGGATCTCGATGAACTTAGGATAGATGATCTCATTGAGAACTTCAACAGAGATTGGAAACATAAACGGGAGATAAAAAACATAAAAAGGAATCAGTCAGAAATGAATATAATAACTGAAAAGAAGAGTACATTAAATGAAATCGACAGCAGATTAGATGAAGGAGAGGAGAGAATCAGGAATTTGGAATACAAGATAGCAAAAAACACCCAACAGAAACAGCCCCCCAAACAAAAAAAAAAAAAAAAAAAAAAAAAAAAAAAAAGAATTTAAAAAATGATAATAAATACCATATGATTTCACTAATATGGGGAATCATATTAGTGAAAGAACAAAATAAACAAAGAAAACAGCAACTGACTCATAGATACAGAAAACGAACTGATGGTTGCTAGATGGGAGGGGGCTGGGGACAGGGTAAAAAAGTAAAGGGATTAAGAAGTACAAATCATAGTCACAAAATAATCATGGAAATGTAAAGTACAGCATAGGGAAAAGAATCAATAATATTGTAATAACTGTATGGTAATAGGTGGGTATTAGAGTTATTGGGAGGATCCCCCTTTCTAACAAGGTCTTCCATAAATTATATAAATGTCTAACCACTATTCTGTACATCTGAAACTAATATAACATTTAATGTCAACTGTAATTAAAAAATAAAAACAAAACTTGATTGGAAAAGCATATACATATGATCAGATTTATGCATTATTTAAAATCAAATATATGTACTTAAAAATAAAAAAATCATATGCATAGTTTTGATTGTTTTAAAAATATTCTTATAAAACTAGTTTCTACTTAAAAATGGAGAGACACCCCCACAACTACCCTTAACTAGTTCATTCACAAAACCCCTGCAATAAAAATTTCCCAGCTGTTATACTTGTAAAGAAAGCTACATGACCATGAGAAAAATTACTTAACCCTTCTGTGTCTGTTCCCTGTAAAAATACAGCAATAAATTAACAGTATTTGCCTGATGAGAGACAAATCACAATGGCAATGGAGGCTTATCTGTCCCCAATACCCTTCTCTCTCAAACTTTAACTAGCAAAGATCAATAACTTTGAATTACCTCAACAGAGGAACAAAAAGTTTCCCCCTTTCTAACAAGGTCTTTTACCCTACAAGGAAGTTTCCACTGGTATATAGTTGCATAGATATTCCCTGCCGCACTCCAACCTAATAAATATTAGAATATTATGAAGGCAGGGTTCCTTTCTACTGCAACTTTGATCATGATGCATGCAGACTATGACTGACCTAAGCTGTAGGATAAGAGTTTGGGTAATTATGTATACTCTACTACTATCCTCCTTGTTACGCTTGTCCTCAACAAACTATTTTATATCTACGTCATGTGGTACTATAATGCTGTGTTGCATGACCTCCTTGCAAGATACTTCCTCGCAGAGTTGTTCTGAAGATTAAATAAACTGATATTTGTAAAGTGTTTACATCACTGCCTTGCATATGCTAAGCATTATGAAAGGTTAGCTCTTTGTTTTTAAAAGGAGAATCTGGAAAGACTAGCAGTGTTCTGGAGTCAAACGTTATAGTAGATTAAAATAAAAAATGAAAACAGGACACTCCGGCAACAGAGTAGCAGGAGTGGAAGTCAGATTGTATTAGGTTAAGGACTGAGTGGGAAGTAAAGAGTAAATCGGTAGTATAGATGATTTTTCAAAAAATTTCCTGGCAAAAGAAAAGACAAAGTACATTTCGGCTAGGGTTTTTTTTTGTTTTCAAGTGCCAGAAACCCAATTTGAACTAGTTTAAAAGAAGAGCTTACTGTAAGAATACTGTAATATCTCAGAATACAAGGTCAATAATGTGGTTGGGTCTCACAAACATGTGGAACCAGGTATCATTAGTATTCTTTTCCTTGTTTTTCTCTGTAGGTTTGGTTCATTTTTTCTTCTAATTTTTCCAGACTAGCTGAATTGCTTCTTTGGCCCATATGGGATGGAAACAGCCATCAAGTGCTCTGGAGCCTCATATTTTATAGTCAAGCACACAAAGAAATGACGGAATTTGATTTTTTTCCGGTTCCAGTTTCAAAATTCTTAAAAAGAAAAGGACTCTGGCCCTACTTAAATTAAGTGTCTAATCCTGGGTGAATCAACTGTACCAGGGATTGTAGAGGTTAATAGATAGAGCATAACATGGCTATTTCTATCGCAACCATATGAATCCAGTGGAAGGTGTAAAAGATCAAATAAAATAATAAGTATGCACTGTAAGGAGACAATGCATTTTCTTGAGGAGTAGGTAGTGTAAAGGTGGGGTTTTTGGTGGTGATGTTTTTTAGGCCAGGGAAGGGATTTGAACATGTTTACATGAATAGAAGCAGTTTAAGGAATGAGATTAAAGGTATAAGAATTGGGATACTTAATAAAATAAAATCCTAGCCTAGTCAAAGGGAAAGAATGGAATTTAGTTTACAAGTAGAAGGATTAGCCTTAGAGAGAAATAAGCCTTTCTGAGATAGGAGAGAAGAAAATATGAATGTACACTGGTACAGTAAGGTCTAGAAAAATAAAAGAAATTGAGGGAGCTTGGACGTAAAGATCTCCTATGAAGTGTGTGGCTAAGTTATCTCTTGAGAGTATGGGAGATGTAGTAAAAGGGGTACTTGAAAAGAATAATAAATAATAATATACCTGTAACGTGGAAGAGAAAAGAGGCTAAAGGGAAGAGGTTAAAGACTGTCAAAAATTGTTAAGAGTCCAACTCAGCCTGGAAAATGTAAATTATAAAGGTGTCAGATGTACATTGTGACTCTACTTAGTAATGCTCACTAGTTTACGAAGAAGAACTTACACAGCACATGGTAGAAAAGCCAGGGAAAGGGAAAAAAGGGTGCTGACTAAGAAGACCTAACACTTAGGATTAAGTGTTTAGTAAGTAACAGTAAAAAGATAAACTTTATTCCATGCCTGACAAATAATTCCAAATTCTGCATTAGTGTTGTTCAAATGTTACTATTAACATACTAATGGCTTTAATGATTAACTATTAGAAAAGATTAACTCTGTATTATTTTCTATTTATTTTACTTACAAATTAAGTATATGGTCTAAAGACATCAAATCTAAACTCTTGAGCGATTTGTAAATTCAAATATTTAAATATATCATCTTTACTTTGCTGCATTAATTTTACCATAAATCTAACCATGTGTAAAAGGAGTCACTAATCCAAAGTCCATCCTGATGCTTACGACAAACCAATTTCTTTGGAACACATACTTGTGTCATTACATTAAATAATTCTACCTGTAAAACAGTAATAATAATAGTATCTACTTCATAAAATCATTAGGTGGATTAAATGTGTTAACAAACATAGAGTACCTAGAATAGTGTCTGATAATTGGTAAACACTCAACAAAAGCCAGCCATTATTAGCATAATTATTAACTTGTGGCAGAATGACTTCTAAATTCATATTACTTCTTTTTAAAATAAAGTATTACTAGAAAATTAAGCAATACTATGGTAGTATGAATGAAAATATAAATTATTCAATGTATTTATGCATTTTAACAATAATTTTTACATAAAAAGAAAAAGATAAGGAAAATAGTTTAAACCAAAAATAATAAAAATGAATAATTTTCACAAAAAGTATAAGTAAGCTTCAGAAGTTTCTTTAAAAATATTAAAATATAAAATTTATTCAAAAGCAATAAAATAACAGCTTCTATGAAGTATGAGCTACAGATAATAAAAAAACACAACACAGTACCAAAAATCTCATTTTTCATCACATCAACATCTTCTTTTAATTATAAATTTTCTCCCTGGAAAAATGGAAAATAATAGATTAATATTTGAAATATTCTTGTATTGATTTAGCATTAAAAGTCTACTATTAACAATTGGGAGCATAATTTAAAGCAAGTGGGAATTACTTAATTGAAAAATATGAGTCAGAACACAATAATGAACCACATGGATGTAAAAGGCAAGTAATTCTGGCTGGAGGGGTGAGGAGGTAGTGTGAGGTTAAAAAAACGGGACAGAATAAAAATATTTAGAGACTGGTATCACATTATAGTTCGAATGAAGATAGTAAAGAAGACAGAGGACTACATAAAAAAGTCAATGAAAGAGAAAGAAGAAAGAAAAATAGAGGAGAGGAAAAAGAAAAGAGAAAAAGTGCACAAAGAAGTAGCACAACATAAAGTAGAAAAATAGAGGGAGAAGGCCTAGGAGAGTCTAAAAATACAGGTCAAATACTCTTGTCATAACTTGGTCTTTACTTTGGCCAGGAATTTGAAAATGTTATCATGTCTCTAGGTATTACCTGTACTCCTGCTTCACCCTGTTTTTTCCATCTTTAATTGTTTTTCTTATACTGATT
The DNA here is from genome assembly GCF_000325575.1 of Pteropus alecto. Lineage (NCBI taxonomy): Eukaryota > Metazoa > Chordata > Mammalia > Chiroptera > Pteropodidae > Pteropus > Pteropus alecto. The sequence goes on along the minus strand of NW_006441955.1, from coordinate 36,211,945 downwards.
TTCTCAATTCTTATTTTGATCTTACTGCCAAGCAGATAGATCATATTTTGCAAACTACTTTTCCTTTTTGGAAACAAGATGGATATAAATAATAGTTCTTATAACTTCCTAATAAACTGTGAATTGGCTAATCAATCAGTATTTACAACACTTCCACTGCTCTAATCTAAAACACAAGTTCTTTACTTTAAGCCTGTAAATTCCTTGAAATTGTGATCAAAATTGTGTGCGTGTATAATTTTTTTGTGAGTTCTTAAGCTTTTGTCAGAGTCTGGAAGCAGAATACTGCTGTGTCAGAGGCTTTATTGTGAATGGAATCACCAACATTGATAACCATTAGGAAAATTAGTATTTGGGCTGCAACACAAGGAAGGAAGCTAACACTTATTAAGCACTTTTCACATACCAATTTCTACCTTCTGCTGCACTAGTGGATTTTAAGACCGCACTCTCTGAAGCAGAGCTCTGTTAAAGCCAAATGATACCCTAAGCAGAGTTCAGCAATGCTCCCTGGCTCTTCCACTGCTTATAATAATGAGTTTAAGGGTCCTTTGCATAAAAGAGCTGATAAGTTAAATGTTATTTGACTCAGCTAGCTAGTTTTACTTTCTACAGAAGTGAAACTCACACCATAAGCCAGAAAAAAATGTAATATATGATGACACCTCAAACTAAGCTTTTAAACTTTAGTTACTCACCATACCAAAGAAAAAGATTTTTTAACAGTGCAAATTAAAGTAAAACATGGCAGATAAAGACAATTACAAAAAATTCTACTATAGTTAAGTCTGGCAGTGAAAGAGTTAAGGGCATAATAGAGCAAAAAACTTTGTGGTGCTCCACTTCCCTTGATGCCCTAAGCTTGTGCTTATTTTCCTTAAAAGTTAATCCAGGGCTGCTGGAGTCTTTGCATAAGCAGCCAGAAAACAGAGTGAGCAAGTAACTGGGTAAAGGTTAGATACATCCACCCTCAATCAAATAATTTATCTTTGCATCTAACTGACATATTTGGATTTCTTTATAACATTCCATTTAAACAATAGTTTCCTTGGCTTAAAAGAGTTTAAAAATTCTTCTTGTAAATCAGAGACCAATGCAATGTCATACTTTAGTAGTGAGTGAAATAAGCTGAGGACCAGAACTAGCCTGTAGATCATGGTTCTATATTCCAGTTTAAAGTATCTCATGTAGAATATTATCAAATGGTACACATTTATTAATGTAATGTACATGTAAATGACATGAACAGTAAAACCATAGCAAGTCAAAGTTTCTTTCAATAATAGCAGTCCTTGCTCTGAATTTTCTCACCTTCCATTAAAAAAAAACCCAAAAAACAAAGGAACAGTGAAATTAGAAAAGAAAAAAAATGGAGGCTGCCCTAAAGAAGCATTGAGAAGATGTCTTCAGTAACCTTTCCCTTAAGATTAAGGTATAGTATGCAAGTAATGATGATCAGAGAATTGAAGAAAACCCATAGATGAGCATTTATCAAGCATCAGTCCCAGCATGGGTCCCAAAGGAACACTAAATTGAATTCCAAGCAATTTAAAGAGCCAGTCCCCACTATCCAAGGCAAAATTAAGTCAACATAGTTAAAGCAATTGAGGTTCATGAACTATGAGAGTCCCATGTGAGCTTAAAGATATAAGTATTGACTGTAGTTAATGCAAATTTAAAAATCAGTAGCGTATTGCTAGCAATAAACCATGTGTGTATAGAATTTAACTTTGGACAGATTTTAAGAGCTGGTTATAATATTTTGCATATTTTAATTTGGCACTGAGGTTCCATGATAATAGAATAGGAAAAATGACTTGAAGTGTTCAAATGTATCTATCTATTCCAATGACCTATATGAGAAATCATCCTATAAGTTGTGCAGAGAATTTTTAAGTCCTACTCTCTAAATCCCTAATTGACTAAGCAGTTGCAAGACCAAAATATTTAAATAGACAGTACTAAAGAGAATGTAAATACAATGATATAAATAGTATATCAACGTGGTTAAGAACAGAGACTCAGTTTCCTCATCCATATTAATGGAGAATAATAGTACCCACTATACGAAAGAACTTTTTGGTACTATTAGGATAATAACAATACTTATCACAAGGTTGTTAATAAAGATCAAATGAGTTAATTTATGTAAAGCATTTACAATAGTGCTTGGCATATAGTAAATGCTATGTATTAACTATGATCACAATCTGTAACTGTATTTATCAGATTTATACTATATAAGTTCTATTTTAACAAAAAAACTCTTGAATATTTATGACTCTAAAGGCTATCAGAATAGAGCAGAAGTCTTAAAGGGAGCAATGCTCTCCCCTAGCGAACATTCTGGATATTTGTGAGAGTACTTTTTGGTTGTCACTACAATAGAGAGAAAGGAACATCCTGTTGCTAACATATAAAGACAGGGATAAAAGACATCGGCTGTCTCATATTTTGTAGGGCTGTTGCACACAACAAAACTATTTGCCTCATAATCTTATGAGACTTCCCTAGTCCATTTATATTTCCCTACTCTCCAAGATAACTATTTCATATACCTTCCCCATACTTCAAGTTAAACCTCCAATACCTCACCCTGCCTTAGCTGATGATCCTTCTTATTTCACTAATAAAGGCAATCAATAAAGAAATTCCTCCCCTACCACCAAATCTTCCTATTCCTTGTGTTTCTGTACACATATATTCTGCCTTCTTTGCCATGGCAGTCGATGAACTGGCCTTTCTTTTATCTAAGGCCAATCTGCTTCTCTACTGGATCCTAGTTCCTTCAGCCTACCTTAAAAATTTTACTCCTTCCACTTTCTGTCTTGAATTACCAGTTTCTCTGTCTAATGGATCATTCCCAATACTATATAATATGCTATTTTATCTCTTATCTTAAAAAACAAAACAAAAACCCAAAACCTTTGACACCACATTTCCATAATTTCTACTCTGTATCAAAAGAGTTGTGTATTCTTGGTATTTCCATTTCTTCTCCCATTCTCTGCTGATCATACTCTAATTAGGCTTTTATTTCCACTATTACTCTGAAGTCATTCTTAGAAAGGCATCAACAGCTTCCATATTACCAAATATGATATCAATGGTCAGTCCTCACTTTAGCAATATTTGACACCACTGATCTCATCTTCCTTCTTGAAGCACATTTTTCACTTGGTTTATGGGATATTATACTCTAATTTTTCTCCTATCTCACTTTACTTCTAAGCTTTATTGGATCCTCATCTTCTTGAATGCTAAAAGTAATTGAGCTTTATTAAATCAGGCTTCGTTTTTGAACTCCTTTTTTCTACCTCCACCAATTCCTTTGATTTAACCCAGCATTATGGCTTTAACTACCATCGATTATGCTGATTATATCTAAATTTATAACATCAGTCTCATAAACCTAATCACTTATTTGTCATCTCCACTTGGATATCTAAATAGAATCTCAAATTTAATATATCTAAAATTGAACTCTTGATTCTCTCCATGCCTCCAAATCTGCTCATCTCCTAGTATTCCCCATCTTAGTAATGCTCAATTACTCTGGCTAAAGTCTTTAGAGTCTTCCTTGATTTCTATTTCACTTGAAACCTACATCAAATCCTGTTGGCTCTACTTTCAAAATACATCCAGAAATAGAATCATTTTCAACATTTCTACATCTATCCTCCTGCCTATCCAAAACTATCTCTTGCCTGGATTATTTCAAGTAGCCTTCTAGATGATCTCTGCTCTTATCCTTTTATCATACATTCTTCATAAAGCAGCTATAGCAGGGGTCCCCAACCCCTGGGCTTTATACTGTTACTGTTCTGTGGCCTGTTCTGTGCACAGCAGGAGGTGAGCGGCAGCCAAGTGAACAAAGCTTCATCTGTATTTGTACTCTCCAGCGCTAGTTATCACTGCCTCAGTTCCATCTCAGATCATCAGGCATTAGATTCTCATAGGAGCACTGGTCTCTCGAAACAAAAAGGTTGGGGACCACTGAGCTAGAGTGATCCTTTAAAAACATAAATCAGATCATGTCACTTCCCTAATTAAGCAGGACCCTCCAATGGCTTCCCATCATATTTCAAATAAAATCCAAAATTCTTATAGGAACTATAATACCACTAGGGCCCAACCCCTCACCAGCATTATCTTTTATCTCAACACCTACTACTCTCTCTCCTACCTGTTTTTTGAACATGTCAGGTATGCTACCATCTCAGGACTTTGTACCTATTATTTCCTTTCCTCCAATGCTCTTCCTCCAGATATTGAGATAGTTTACTTCCTTACTTCCTACAGGACTCTGATCAGATGTTACCTTCTTGTGAGGCCTTTAAATGGCCACCCTATTTAAATTGTACGCATTACATTGTATCCTCTTACCAGTTTTTCTTCATAATCTTATTTTCACCTGGCATTAGAACATATGTCTATTTGTTTTTTGATGGTCTCCTCACTAAAATGTAAGCTCTGTTTGGACAGGGTCTTGGTCATTTTGTTTTTTTCCTGTAATTCCAGTGTCTGGTATATAAGAGATGCTCAATAAATACTGAATGAATCAAATGGCTGAATAAACGATATACAGTAAACACAACTGTACTTGTAAAGGCTAGATGAAAACTAATTTTATCAGGCTTTATAGAAGACTACCTTGTTTATTTGCCATCTGCCTTACTATACACTTGAAATTTTATAAGGTATAAATTTTGTTTTCACAACAATATTATTACATTTACATAGTTTTCTAATTGTAAATAGTAAATTAAGCTCTTTTTAATGTAAGGAAGGATATGGAGAAACAGAAGAAGCTCCAACAGTCTTTGCCTTGGATCCATTGTAAAAACATTTTTTAAATTGTTTAGGCCGCCAAACCTATTTTGATGTATTGAAAATGAGGCAAAGGGGGCACTTGAAAAAAGTAAACATTATCTGAAATAGAGTCTTTATTTCCATATGCAAACTATACATTAACTGCTTATAAACGATGTTGAGTGTCTGTAGGTAAGTGTAGTAGGGATAAAGTTGCCTATTTAGTATGATATGCTCAAAAAATAATGGGAGTAGATACATCATGTAAATGAGATATTCTGAGCCACCGTGGAAGTCTATGAACAAAACAAAGGTTACCTTAATTTTTACCAGAATGGTTTCCAGGAAGTCTAGGAAAATAACTAATTTTGGCACTCCAAAAACATTTTCCAATATTTGAAGTTGAAAATAGTTTCCTAACATGAAGTGGAATTAGCTTTTTAATCAGATATAGAGATTATATTTAATCAATTATATAGGCTATTTTAACAAAAGTTACTTTTCAAAACTAAATTTTCAAATCTACTTGTCTAGAGTAAAAGCATTCCAAACTTATAATGAATTTTTTTGTACTTTCAATATTTGTGTACATTGTATAATGGCATGCTTCATTTAAATGTATAGATTTTTCTACAATAAAAAGATATTCAATGGAGACAAATTATTATAACTTCTAATGTATGAAATACATACCTGAGTTAAACCAGCACCTGTTTGCATAGAAGATTTTTTTAATAGTCTCACTTCTTTGTTTATGTATCTTAGCATTCCACTAAGAGTACTGAAGTCATTATTCTCAGAACTGTCATCTTCTAGGTCATATGTGAGAGGTTTAAATGAATCCGACTGGGTATAAGTCAGATCCTTCTGGCTTTCTTCTAATGCTGAAGGTTGTTCTAATTGCATTTTTTTTAAGTCCTGTAGTAATTCTTCAGAAAGATCTTCATCACTATGAGTTTTGAAACTAAGGTCACTGGCACTAATAGAACGACGTAGTTTTCTATACTTGAAAACAGCTGTGTGAGCAAGTTTAGCATATTTTGGATCATGAATGTCAGGCATAATTTCTGTTGGAGAGGTAAATGGGGCTGATAGAAACTTGATGTCTTCTGCCCTTTCGTGTCCAGAAATTTTGGCTTGTAATCTGGTTAATTCTGATTCCTGTAGAAAAATTTGTACATAGTAAGTGCTCAATACACTTTTGTTAAATGAATTACTCAGAAAAATCACAGACTTTTAGAAGTCGTCTAAGTCAACCTTCAGTCCAGTGCAGGAATTCCTTTGATATCAACTCATCAGTTTTCCAAGCTGTTTAAACCTTTCGTTTTGAACAATTACACATGTTTACTTGAAATATGTTTAAACTATACTAAGGAATTTAATGAAAACTAGATTTTCCTTATAGAATTTCTCTTTAGTGTTAATGACAATAGTAATTTCTAATAAAGACCAAAATCTTACATGCAAAAATTTCTCTGCAAAATGTAAAGATACACTCTTTTGTTCATCTAACATATATATACCACCCCCCCAAAAAAAACCCAAACCCCTTCAGAATTTCTCATAGGAAATTAATGTGTATTAATTATTCTGCCTTATATGCTCATTACAAAAGAAAGCTTTATTATGCTTGAATTTTTCAAAGAAAAACCTTTAAGAAAGTGATTAATAATATTTAATCAATCAATCCTTATTAAATATCTTCATTTCTATTATTTTCCCATATCCTTCATTTGGTTCTTCTGACCCACTTTCGGGATCCTAAGAATGAGACTGCATATGCTAAAAAGCCATACAGCCTAAAAAGTGAAAAGACATTTTAGTTTTAAAAGTTAAATAGTATGTGTAGTCGTCTCGTGTTCAAATATATTTTCTTATGGGTAAGAAGAAACATTTCTATAAGATAAACATTTCTAAATCATAAGATAAACATTTCTAAATCAGTCACTTTTAATTTGATAGTTTCTATTTTTTTCTAAAAATACTGTGCTTATAACTGTTATAACCACAGCATGCATTACAAAATGAAAGTTTAACATGCATATTTTAGTTCTTTGATGTCTTTATACTATTGTATCTAGAGAAACTTTATAAGTGGCTAGAGTGCCAATTTTTTTGTAGTAAATCTTGTATTCACATTCTTTTAATTACAATTAATAAAGTAGCTATAGAGTTGATACATATACGGTTGTATAGAAAGTTTTTAAAACTAGATTTTCCTTATAGAATTTCTCTTTAGTGTTAATGACAATAGCAATTTCTAATAAAGACCAAAATCTTACATGCAAAAATTTCTCTGCAAAATGTAAAGATACACTCTTTTGTTCATCTAACATATATATACCACCCCCCCAAAAAAAACCCAAACCCTTCAGAATTTCTCATAGGAAATTAATGTGTATTAATTATTCTGCCTTATATGTCCTCATTACAAGAAAGCTTTATTATGCTTGAATTTTTCAAAGAAAAACCTTTAAGAAAGTGATTAATAATATTTAATCAATCAATCCTTATTAAATATCTTCATTTCTATTATTTTCCCATATCCTTCATTTGGTTCTTCTGACCCACTTTCGGGATCCTAAGAATGAGACTGCATATGCTAAAAAGCCATACAGCCTAAAAAGTGAAAAGACATTTTAGTTTTAAAAGTTAAATAGTATGTGTAGTCGTCTCGTGTTCAAATATATTTTCTTATGGGTAAGAAGAAACATTTCTATAAGATAAACATTTCTAAATCATAAGATAAACATTTCTAAATCAGTCACTTTTAATTTGATAGTTTCTATTTTTTTCTAAAAATACTGTGCTTATAACTGTTATAACCACAGCATGCATTACAAAATGAAAGTTTAACATGCATATTTTAGTTCTTTGATGTCTTTATACTATTGTATCTAGAGAAACTTTATAAGTGGCTAGAGTGCCAATTTTTTTGTAGTAAATCTTGTATTCACATTCTTTTAATTACAATTAATAAAGTAGCTATAGAGTTGATACATATACGGTTGTATAGAAAGTTTTTTTAAAAAACTCTTCTGTTATCTAGCTATAATTGAGAAATGTAGTATCTCAGATACATAGGATTCCATTTAACTTACAGTTAAATACCTAAGTTTTATAATAAAAGTAATATACTGAATACAGTGAACATAGTTCAACTTTTTCTTAAGACTCAAAGGTCACTGTTGTAATCATTGTGGGGTACCATAATATAGTTATGCCTTTAAGGGTCTCAGAAAATGATCTTAGTTATGCCCTAGCTCCAGCTACTCAAAAATACTGAGGACTAGTTAGGGCACTAAAGAAAGTGAGCTAGAAAGATCAAGTGCCTCAAAAACTGTTCTCTTCTCCTTCACTTCTATTTCTGTTCTTTGTGATTTAATGCTGCTATTCATGAAATTACTTTTCATTATTTATGGCTACTTCTAATTGTTACAGTTATGCCAGTTTTGGGTCTATTAGTTTTTCTCATCCCTTTTTCTTTTATCCTCCTAAAAGTCTCTAGTCTAGACTTGAGAGCCAGTTGACATTGACTTTGAGAACTACTATCAGAAAACAAAAGAATTCTATTTTCTGACTGGTATATTGGCTAATCATGGTACATGTTCTAAGATCACTATATGTATAGTTCATTTTAGATTTCTTGCTATATACCCAATATTTTGGTAATTTACAAAGTAGTCCAACTTAAAAACTTCTGAATGATAGATAAGTGCAATCTAATTGTATTTATCTCATTGTTAGTATCTAACAACTGAGTAGATATAACTACTGTGACAAGGGATACACAATGCAGATTCTTAAATATTTAAGAGTCAAGTTTCCACAAGAAGTTTTATAATTAAATCCCTAGAACACTAGGCATATTGATGTTTCAATAAAAGCAGAAAAAGCATTCAACTGAAACATAATTTTAGATTATATCTACTCAGCTTTCCTCTACTACTGTGAATATCAAGTAGATTATATAAGAAATTTAAGTGCTCAGCTAGCTTAGTAACTGGAAATATTTATAAGCTATTATTTGGTAGAATTTTTTGGCTTTTCAATAACTTCCATTTTGCTATAAAATCATTTACTGCTTTACAACTATCAGTGAGATTGTTCTTTTTTAAAGGTCTTGGCTGACAACGTTAATTATACATATTGCCACTTTTGAACTAATACTAAATTTTTATCTCTATGCATCAATACTGATATTAATTCCAAATTCCAGAGTAAACCTCCATGATCAATAGGGGTGGGTGAGTAAGTACTAATGGGCTTTTTGAAAAATAAAATACATATTCAAATCCAGCGAAAATTTTTTTTGAAAACAATCTTGCATTTTCTAATTTATGATTTTTAAAGGAACGTCACTGATTTTGAAAAATGCTCCTACTTTTTAAATACATCAAGTATAAAATCCTGTAAAGTAAACATGATTAAATTTACATTTGTATAATAAGTTCAGGTCCAGGACGGTGACATAGGAGGCTCCTCCCATGTCTCCTCCCATGATACACCAAATCTACAGCCACACACAAGGAGAGCTATAAACTCCATACCCAGCATAAAGCCATACAATGAGAGGTAACATCTGACTCCCTGCTTCTCCCTGAGGAGTAAAGGGCATCACATCTAGTACTCCTATTTTTAAGACTCCCACCTTAGGGATGGGCCCCCAAAACACCTAGTTCTGAAAGCCAACAGGGCATGCATGTATGAGACCCACAAGACTACAGCAAACAAAGAACAGTTCTTAACAGGCTTGAGAAGAAGTACCATGGCTATACCCACAGGACTCAGCAAAAAAAAAAAAGTAAGCAAAAAAGCATATCTTCTTGTCATACCTTCAAAGAGGTCTATTTTCGTATGTTAAAGCCTATCTAACACAGCATGCATCTAGAGGCAGACTGTAATCCTCCCCAGAGACCAGGGAAGCTAAGAGACAGCCCCTCTGCCTTCCTCCTGAAGTCTGCTCCAAATTGCTAGTATGTCTACTGCCCAAGCTTTTGAAGCTGCTGCCCAGGGACAGGCTCTTGGATTGCTTGGCTCTGACAGCCAACTTATGCATTCATGAGGCCGTCAGGATTGTAGTAAACAAAGTAGTAGTTTTTAGTGAGCACAGGAGCGATCCCTTGCAGCTATACGCCCAGGCCCAGTGCTGAGGGAGCAGGCAAAAAAAGATCATGTCCAGTTTCTCCTTGGAAAGACCCCGACTACATATCTTCCCAGCTGCTGCTGAGGGTCCAGTTCCAATCAGTATGAATCTAGGTGCTAAATAAGATCTTCCCCTTTGGGATGCTGACAGGTCTTGGCACACCCCCAACTACTGGGAGCCACTAACAACAAAGAAGGCTGTTTGGACAATCACAAAGGGTTGAAAGATAAAAAGGAGCTCAGGCCAGGCTGATTGATAAGGCACGTCTCCTACATGAGACCCCTGGAAAAGGTGGTTATTTTATCTAATGCACAGAAACCAACATAGAGAGTCAAGAAAAATGAAAAAACAGAGGAATATGTTCCGAACAAAAGAATAAGCTAAAATTCCAGAAATAGACCCTAGAAATACCTAAAAGATAAACACCTAAAGAGATAGGTGATTTACTTGACAAAGAGTTCAAATAACCTTCAGAAAGATGCTTACCAAGGTCAGGACAATAATGCATGAACACGGTGATAATTTCAACAAAGAGACAGAAAATATAAGACAACACTGAACAGAAATCAAAGTGAAGAATACAGTAATTAAATTGAAAAATTCAATAGAAGAGTTCAACAGCAGACTAAATCAAGTGGAAGAAAAGATCAATGACCTCTAAGAGAAGGCAGTGGAATTCATCCAATCAGGGAAGCAAAATTAAAAAAGAACAAAAAAGAGTAAAGATAGCTTAAGGAATTAATGGGACACCATCGAGCATTTAGGGGTCCTAGGAGAAGAGAGAGAGAGGCACAAAGCTCATTCAAAGAAATAATAGCTGAAAACTTCACTAGTTTGAGGAAAGAAACAGATATCCAGATCCAGGAAGACTGGAAAGTTCCAAATATAATAAATCCAAAAGACTCACACTGAGACAAATTATAATTAAATTTTAAAAAGTTAAAGACAAGGAGAGAATCTAAAAGCAGCAAGAGAAAAACAACTTCTTACATACAAGGGAGCCTCCCCACTCCCAAGCAATCAGAGAAACATTACAGGCCAGAAAGGAAAGGTAAGATATAGTGAAAGTGCTGAGAGTAAAAAACTGCTGAGCAAGAATACTATTCCCAGCAAAGTTGCCCTTCAGGATAGGAGAAAAAGTTTTCCAAACAAGCAAAAGCTGAAGGAACTCATCTCCACTAGACTGACCTTACAAGAAATGTTAAAGAGATTTCTTAAAGCTGAAATGAAAGGATACTAATTGGTAACAGAAAAACATATGAAAGTTTAAATCTCACTGATAAAGAAAATATATATTTTAAAATTCAGAACACTCAGGGTGGCTTCATTGTGTAGTAGTTAGCATGACTACTTTGCATGCAGAAGTCCTGGGTTTGCAGCCCAGGTGGAGCCATGGACCATACCCCGGGTGTGCCAGGACCTGGGTACGTCAGGTCCCCCGCGTGCGCTGCAGGTGCCAGGCCCCAGGTGTGCCTGGCCCTGGGTGTGTGAGGCCCTGGGTGCATGCAAGCATGTGAGAGGAGACGCCCCGCCTTCAGAGATCCAGTTCTTAAGGGGAAATGGCAACATCCATGGGTCAGGGTAGAAGTGGGGGGGGGGCAAAATTAAAGAGGGAGAAAAAAAATCAGAACACTCTAATGATGTAATAATAGGAAGTAAATCACTTATAATTCTAGAATGAAGGTTACATAAAATGTGTTGTTTTTATAACAGTCTATTTTAAGCCGATAAGAACTTCTTGATATCATAATTTACTTCTTTCTACCTTTGTATCCATTAACAAATTACTGTAGTTATGATTATTTTTATTACTTTTGTCTTTTAACCTTCATTCTAGAATTATAAGTGATTTACCCCCTACTATTACAGAAAACAATCAACAAAATTAAAAAGTAGGACCATACACATCAATAACTACTTTAAATATAGATAGACTAAATTCTCCAATCAAATGAGAGAGAGAATGGATAAAAAAATAAGACTCATCTATATACTGATTTCATTCTTAAGAACATACACAAACTAAAAGTGAAGAGATGTAAAAAATATATCCTTTTAAATGGAAACCAAAAGAAACTGGAGTAGATACATTTATATCAGAAAAAACAAGAGACAAAGAAAGTCATTATATAATCCATCCAACAAGAGAATGCAATATTTATAAATATTTATGTACCTAAAAAACATAGCAGCACCTAAATATTTAAGGTAAAAATTAACAAATCTGAAGGAGAAATAGACAGCAATATAACAATGGCAGGGGACTTCAACACCACACTTTCATCGATGGATTGATAATGCAGACAGAAAATCAATAAGGAAACAATGGATGTGAACAACGCATTAGATCAAATGAACTTAACAGACATTTATAGAACATTCCATCCAACACAGTAGTATACACATTCTTCTCAAGTGCACATGGAACATTCTCCAGGATAGATCATGTGTTAGGTCACAAAAAGTCAATATATTTAAGAAGACTAAAACCATATCAACCATTTCCCAACACAATGGTATAAAATTAGAAATCAATTACAAGAAGAAAACTAAAAAAATTAGAATTATGTGAATATTAAACAACATGCTACAGAACAACAAATGGGTCAAAGAAGAATTCAAAAGAAAAATAAAAATTTATCTTAAGACAAATGAAAATTCAAAACACCAAAACTTATGGGATGCAGAAAAAGCAGATCTGAGAGAAAAATTTATAGTGATAAATGCCTACATTAAAAAACAAGAAATCTCTCAAACAAACAATCTAACTATATGTCTTAAGGAACTAGAAAAAGAACAAATTAAGCCTGAAACTAGTAGAAGGAAAGAAATAAAGATCACAGTGGAAATAAATTAGACTCAGAAGACAAAAGAACAAATGAAGATCTGGGTTTTTAAAAAGATAAAATAGACAAACCCTTAGCTAGACTTACCAAGGAAAAAAAGAGAGAAGATTCAAATAAATAAAATCAGAAATGAAAGAGATGTTACAACTGATACCACAGAAATACAAAGGCTCATAAGAACAACTGCATGCCAAGAAATTGGACAACCTATAAAAGAATGGATAAAATCCTAGAAACATACAACCTACCAAGACTAAATCATAAAGGCATAGAAAATCTAAACAAATTGATTACGGGATGGATATTGAATCAGTAATCAAACACCTCACAACAAACAAAAGTACAGGACCAGATGGCTTCAGTAGTTGGTGAATTCTACCAAATATTTAAAGAAGAATTAGTAGCAATCCTTCTCACACTTTTCCAAAAAGCGGAGGAGGAGGGAACATTTTCAAAAAATTTTACAAGGCCAGCATTACTCTGATACCCAAACCACACAAGGACAATGAATTTATTTATTCATTCTAAGAGTTTTTTGATGAATTCTTTAGGGTTTAGAAGAGAAAAGAAAATTACAGGTCAATATCCCTGATAAACATAGATGCAAAAATCTTAAAAAATAATTAACAATTCTATTTCAACAATACATTAAAAGAATCATATAATGTGATCAAGTGGGATTAATTCCAAGGATACAAAATTGGTTCAACATCTCCAAAACAGTCAATGTGATACACCACATTAACAAAATGAAGGATAAAAATCATATGATCCTCTCAATAGATGCAGAAAAAGCATCCGACAAAATTCAATACACATTAATGATAAAAACTCTCAACAAGGAGGCATAGAGAGAAAGTACTTCAACATGATAAAGGCCCTATATGGCAAGCCGACAGTTAACATACTAAACAGTGAATAGCTGAAAGTTTTCCAAGATCAAGAACAAAATAAGCATGTCCACTCTCTCCACTATCATTCAACACAGTATTGGAAGTCCTAGACAAAACAATTGGGCAAGAAAAAGAAATATAAGCATCCAAATTGAAAAGGAAGAACTAAAACTGTCTCCATTTGTAGATGAGAGGATATTATGTAAAGAATCCACCAAAAAATTGTTATAACTAATAAACGAATTCAGTAAAGTTGCAGGAATACAAAATCAATATATAAGTCAGTTGCAGTTCTATACATTAATAATGAGCTGTAAGACAGAGAAATTAAGAAAATAATCTCATTTATAATTACTTCAAAAAAATTCTAGGAATAAATTAAACCGAGGTAATAGAACTGTACACTGAAAACTCTAAGGTGCTGATGAAAGAAAGTTGAAGACATACATAAATGGAAAGATACTCTGTTCCATGAATAGGAAGAATTAACATTGTGAAAATGTTCATACTACCCACAGCAATCTACAAATTCAATTCAACCTCTTATCAAAATTCCAATGGCATTTTCCACAGAAATAGAACAAACAATCCTAAAATTTGTATGGAACCACGAAAACCCCCCAAAGCCAAAGCAATCTGAGAAAGGACTAAGCTAGAGGTATCACACTTTCCGATTTCAAACTATATTACAATGCTATAGTATGATTATATAGTATAGTATTGGCATTTAAATGAACACATATATTAACAGAACAGAACAGTTAGCCCAGGAAGAAACCTATGCATATACAGCCAATTAATTTATGAAAAAGGAGTGCAGAATATACAATGGAGAAAGGATAGTCTCTTCAGTACATGGTCTTGGTTTTCCCAACTGGACAGACACATGCAAAAGAATGAAACTTGACCACTATCTTACACTGCACATAAAAATCAACTCAAAATGCATTAAAAACTTATATATAGGACATGAAACAATAAAATTCCTAGAAGAAAACATAGGGAGTAAGCTCTTTAACATAGGACTTGGCAATGATTTTTTGGATTTGACATCAAAAGCAAAGGAAACACAAGCAAAAATAAACAAGTGGGTCTATATTAAACTAGAAAGCTTCTGCCATAGCAATGAAAACCATACATAAATGAAAAGGCAAACTACGAAATGGGAGAAAATATTTGTAAATCATATCTAATAAGCAGTTAATAATCAAAACATATAAAGAACTCATACAATTTAATAGCAAAAAATCTAATTTAAAAATGGGCAGAGAAATGAGTAGACATTTTTACAAAGAGCTACCAATGGCCAACAGGTACATGAAAAGGTGATCAATATCACTAATCATCAGGGAAATGCAAGTCAAGACCATAATGAGATATCACCTCACACTTGGTAGAATAGCTACCATCAAAAAGAAAAGAGATAAGTGGGGGTAAGGGTATGGAGAGAAGAGAACCCTTATGCACTGTTGGTGGGGATGTAAATTGGTGCAGCCACTATGGAAAATATCATGGAGTTTCTCAAAAAATTTAAAATAGAATTACAATATAATTCAGGAACATTACTTCTGAGTATATATTAAGAAGGAATGAAAACAGTATATCTAAGAGATATCTGCACTTCCATGTTCCTTGAAACATTATTCACAATAGCCAAGATGAGGAAACAGCTAGATAAGGATACTGCATGGTATTACTTACACGTGGAATCTTAAAAAAAAGTCAAATTCATAGAAAATGAATAGAAAAATGGTTGCCAATGGCAACAGGGGGAAATAGGGAGAAGCTGATAAATGGGTACGACCTTTCAGCTATAAGACAAATAAAGTCTGAGCATCTAATATATAACATGGCTACTATAGTTGGTAACATTATATTGTACAACTGATACTTGCTGAGGGTAAAATTTAAATGTTCTCACTAAAACTTTTTTTTAATTTTAAAAAAGTTTATGTTTGAACATTTATAAATTCTTTCTCCTGTGGTAATATGATATATATCATATTAGTAATTCCCAAATTCAATGTCTTCTAAATAAGATTTTTTTGATTCAAATAGGTCAATATTTAGTCATATATAATCCTCTATAAACTACAAGAATGGAAAAATAAGTGATAAATTTAGTTTTTCATGGATATATGTAGATGAAAAATGAGCTCTGCAATAAATCTAATGGAAAGACCTCACAGGGTGATCTGATCATAAATGCCTAACTGGGCAGGTCATGAAGGGTAGTCATGCCTCTGGGCCTATAAATTCTCAAGTAAAAGGTTATTTTTACCTTAAGCCAGACTTGTCTATTGTTCTGGTGCATCCAAGTTATCACATCTTTAAAATGCCAGAGGAACCCTCTTTTTCAGAGCCCTGGGAAACATAATCACTCTCAATAGAGCACATAATCTTTTTAACTATCCTGTAATCCAATCATAGAAATTTCCCTGCCTTGCTTTCTCCCAAGTTCATGAAATTGTCCTTATATTCCCTCCTTAATTCCAAATGTATAAAAGAAATTGCAAACTGTCATTCTGGGAAGCATTTTTTTCAGTCTGTTGAGACTTTGCTTCTAGCTGTATCCTCTGTTTAGCTCAATAAACTCATAAAAAATTTCTACAGGTTTGGCTGTTCTTACATTGACATATGCTTTACATACTTTTAAATGTTCACTTACTTTAATAAGTAATGCTTCATTTGTAGCTTCAATTACTTCATTCCTGTCTTGGACTTGTTGATGCAAACTGCTTACAGTATCCTGAGCTTCTTCTAATTCTAGTTTTGCCTTCTCTAACTGTTCATTTAGTTGCTGAACAGAAGTTTTTTGAGAGTCAGCAGAAATCTTCCACTTTGCATGGTTCTCTTGATGTGAAATCATCTATAAAGCCCCAAAATTGAAAAGAAAAAGAAAAGAGTTTAGTTAGTTTCAACAACCTTCTAATACTTTTCACTTCCACTTAAAGTAAATTATGTTTTAGTCACAAACATCTGATTTCCCCACAAATAACCTGCTAGAGGAAAAGGGGGAGGTAGAACATATAGTCTGAAATTTACTTAAGAGCAGTTAACCAAATACAGTGAACTGTTTTTGGATCCTGATTTGAGCAAATCAACTGCAAAGACATTTTGTAACAATTAGGGAATTGGATATAGTTGATGATATTAAGAAATTACTGCCAATTTTCAGGTGTTATAATAGTATTGTAATTATATTGTTTTAAATAGCCTTTATTTTTTAGAGATAGTTATTAAACTGTTTACTGATAAAACAATGATACCTGGGATTTGCTTCAAAATAATATGTGATATGTATGGGAGTTGGGGAACGGAATGAGTAAGGTTAAAGATAGTGACCATACTTCCTAGTTTGCCTACGACTGTCTGGGTTTTATGCCTTGGTGTCCTGGTTAGTTAGTAGTAGCATTCCTTTTCATTCTCAAAAGTATTCCCTTTTATATAAAATAAATTGTCAACATGCTTATAGATAAAATCAAATAGACCAAGAGTTGTTAATTACTGAAGTTGAATAATAAACATGAGAGGATTTATACCATTCTCTACTTTTGAATATATTTAAATTTTGAATGTTCGAAATTTTTAAGTTTTTAAAAATCTCATTTTCATAAAAAAATCAGCTTTGTAATTATTATTGATTTTTCTGATTATTCTGAAATCTGTATTTTAAAAAAAAATTTTAAAAATTAACGATCCCTTTTTCTAATTCTGTGTTACTTTAATGACATATTCTCTCATTTTTATAGACAAGCAATATACACACTTTAAAAATAAATCTTTGTCCAGTATCAAAAAAGAGAAAAACATGACTTTTTTTTTTTTAGCATGCGAGTTTTTTTAATTACTCCCACTTGAAGGTCCTTATTTTTGGAGAACAGCAATGGCATTTTACTATCCACTTTTCATTCCATAAAGGCTTCCTTAAAGGTTTTGGCAAGTTCACTTATCCTTATGACTATACTTCAGAGTAACTCCAGGTGTGTCAGCAGATTCATCATCAATTTACCACACCAGCACTTTGGATCTTTCTATAATGTTGAAGCCAATAGTACGCTGCAACTTGGGTAAAGAGGGAAAATGTTTAGGGGGCGTCGGTCAGCTTCTTCCAAGTGGTTGGAGCCTTCCATTAGGCATGCAAGCCACTTGCATCGTCAAAGTCCAAACATATGTCCAATCTCATGGGCTATAAAAGCTTACAGAATTGAAACAGCAAAATATAAGTCACTTCAGGAATGTAAGAGTTATCAAAAATTGAATAATCACTCGAAGATGTTTTCAGAAGCTTCTTCATCTTGCCTTCGTAGTATGAGCTATAAAAACAAAAACAAAAACAAAAACAAACTGCCATACCTGGCAAAGCTGAATATCCCACACCATCTGTCAAAGAAGCCTGTCCAAAGACAAAATTCCAAGAGTCTCTTGGGGAAAAATCAATCGTTGCTATTCCCACAACACAGAGGCATCTTTAGGTTTCTTCTTTTTTTTTTTAAGAACTTCAGGATATATTCTGCATGAATTTGTAGGTTCTATGTGTTATCACTGACTCTAAAGGAACATTTCATCGGAGAAACAGAAAACTGGTTCTAGGAGTTTTACTGTCAAGCCATAGAAAAATGTTTCACAGTAGCCCTTGAACCATTTAATATATTCTTTACTGATAATTCTGGTCTTTCCAAGAGATTCGATGCACTATATATAAAAACTGTTTCTCTAGAGAGTCTTTCTTTAAGGAGCATTGAAAACTGTTCAAAGTCTTGGGGAGCCTCTATATGACAGATGATCCAAACTGATTACAAATGCAAGGTAATGGGTCCAAAGAGATTACTGTATGGCTGGAAGACTTTGTTCATCAAACGCTGCCCTCCAGCATCTCATTTTTCATACTGTGATACAATGGCTGAGTTCTTTGAGATGAGAGCTGTTTTTAGTGTCTGTTCAGGGTGCTATACTGTTTGTATAATGCTAGGTCTCTTCCATTCATATTGTGTTCCTATGAAGTGCTTTCATCCTTCTGCTGAATGAATCTAACAGCTGTTCCACCATGAGGCTTACAGGATGGGTATGTCTAGGCCTGACCAGGAAAGTGTTGTACCTGGTACCTTCACCCCTGACAGGTCTCGACACCACCTGCAGTGGCCCCTGCACACATGCCCAAATTACATATTTTGATATTATACATATAAAAAATTAGCACCAAATACTACATAGCAAAACTAGAACCAATATTTATAATTTGTTTCATGTACTATCTGCTTATAAATAATTTCAGGTTGCTTATAAAACTAAAAGTAAAAAATTGGATAATTAAAAATAAAAGTAGAATAGAGACCACACAATAAAAGTATGAGTAGTTTCTGGCAAACACTTGAGATGGACTAATTATTACTGATAGTCACTAAGTTGAGCAGCTAATATCAATTAAATAATTATGCTGAATCCAACGGCATTCACATTTGTCTCTAAAGACCAAAGGTTGTACTCTCTTGGCTTGAGATTGGATTCAGCTTAAAAAAAAAAAATGTGTTTTGTTAGGTAGACACAATATCTTCAAAGAGATCTGAATCTAAATGCATTTAAGCAAGACATGGTAACCACAAGCCCAACCAATCCTTTGCAAATATGTTACCAAACTCTCTTTAAAGATGTTTAATGTAAATGTATTTGTAAGCCTTGTCATACAGAAAAATGCTTTCTTAGAACTTCATAAGTAATTTATTTAGATCTTATACATAAATTTTGGATAATATCTTCAGATGTAGTTTTTAAAAAGATAAGAAATGCTATTCTAATTGATAATACTGCCCATTTCTATAAAGGCTCAGATATACTAAAAAGCAAAGTATCAGGTTCTAGTATTGCCTATCTAAATTAATATCAGAACAAATGTTGGAAATTATAAAGCATTACAGATTCACATCACATGAAACTGCTTATATGGGTTTTTAAAGGTCTCCAGTTAGTTTTGGCAAGTGCTATTTTGTAACCAATGATGATGACAATGATGATGAGTCAAGCTCTGATGTAAGAACTTTAATTATATTAATTCATTTAATCCTCACACATGAAATAGATATCATTATTACATCCATTTTTGACAGATGTTAAGTTAATTGCCCAAGGTGACATAAGTGTTAAGTGATGAGCTGAGATTCGTAATCAGGCTGCCTGGCTGGATATAAAGTAAAAGTGATCTGTTTAGGCTAACAGACATCAAGACTACAATGTGTTATTCAATAATGAACATTTAGGATTTATACTTTTGTCCAGATAGGTCAACCTGCTTTACCAGGGAGTAATGCTACAAATTAAAATTTCTTTACCTCCAGATGATAAGCTTCCTTGAGAGATTCTACCTCTGCTGACAATTTCTTGATTTCTGCTTGCATTCTTGCTTCTAAATGAGCTTCACGTACTTGAGAAGCCCCCAATTCTTCAGCTAAATGGTTTCCATGAGCTTCCTTAAAAATGACATATTAAGTGAAGTCTATATAATTTGTTTATTTGGTTATTATAGCTAAGCCTATCCAGTGCATTTATGAAAGTAATAGCTTATATTATAAACTCTCATATACAAAGTTAACTTATTAAATGGTACACTTATCTAGACATTTAAGAGACTGCTAATGGGCAAGTATTGGTACACTGTTATGATAAGTTCACTAATCAATGCTTTCTGTGAAATAATAATCATAGCATGCTGAACTTTGGTAAATAATAGTCTACTCTTAGGTATGCCCATGCAATTTTGTTGGCCAAATGTGCTGTTTACTTATCAAGAGTCAGTTGTGTATTTACCCAAACCTATTTATACTAGCTGTGCTTGTGACTGTAATTAGAATTTTATTACATATTATGAATGATGATAAAATATGAATGCAGAAGGAAAGTTTTTATATGAAAACTAGGTTATATGCTTTGAAACCTCTTAATGAGTGAATCACAAACATTTGCTACCCAATTAGAAGCAGTCAAGATAGCTGTAAAATATTGTGGGAAATCTCATAAAAAAATATAAAAGATGCTATCTTCTGACTGATTTACAAATGTCTTTTAAATTTTTCTCCACTTTAAAGAAACCAAAATTGGAAACTATAGATGACGGATTATGATTATGGCTTATGGAAGAAAAGACCAGGTAGAATTCTAATCAAATGACCCTGCCCATACATAAGATTTGGTCCTATATTAAAAGATTAACATATGAATGTATATTTAAAGCTTTGGGTTAAAAAATATTTTTAACTGTCATTTTTAGTCATTCCCCACATTCACTCACATTTTTGATTAATTGAGCTTATCAGCTAAAATCAATTATACTATATTTAGATACCATCGATAAAGACAGAAATGAAATAAAAGTAGTTTCCCATCTTCTAAAAGACTCCCAAATGCCTGACATTTTAATAAAGATTCTCTATATATTCTTTATTAGTCTAACCATCCAGAAATGTTAATAAAAACATTGTTAGGTTCATCAAAATTAAACATAAAAATACTTTAACTCAATTACTATACTGAATTAGTAATCAAATAGCAAAAAAATCACAAGAACTTTTCTAGAACGTCAATAAACATGTTTTCTCAAAGTCTAAGTAATTAACCCAAGTATACCAATTTAAATATTTTTAAGCCAAGTTGTTAACCTTCTACCAAATACTGGGGAAATAAAATTTATATCAGTGCTCTTGCTTTTTATCACTATCCTCTCCAAATGTTCTGGACTGCAGGTTTCATAAGTTATAAATTTAAATCATTAGTTTTCATTTATAAGAGTGGCTACCAATGCAAAAGCTTTTATTCAAAAAAAGGTTAGCTTTTCTCCTTCAAATGATAGCTTAAATTCACTTAAAAGTCTAAAGTTCTTTGTAACTCAATTTATTGAAAACTAATTAGGTTGGCCAAAACTCAGTTCTGAGGAACTTCTAGTTATAAAGCTATGCTAACTATAACATTTTTCTTTCTTTTTAAATAACATAACATAAACTACCACTTTAACCATTTTTAAGTTTACATTTTGGTGGCATTAAGTACATTCACATTGTGCAACAGTAACTTTTGTAAGAACTGCATTCTACAATTCAAAAAAGTGAATGGTAAAATAAGACTTTTGAATAAGGTAAAGTTATTAAAAATAGGGATTACCTTCTCTTTGGAGAGTTGTTTTATTTCCTCCAGTTCACTTGAGAGCCTTTCTATTTCTCTTTGTGCTTGGACTTGTTGACAATGAGCCTCCACCAATTCTGTATGAGAGTTCTGCATCTGTTCCCGGGTTAGCCTCAGTTCTTGCTCCAAATCTATGGCCTCCTTATACTGAGTTGCAATGTATTGTTCCTGCTCTCTCATAACCTGAAAAGCACAAAGTACTTGTAAATTTCAACATGTAATGATACAGATAACCTATTTCTTATATTTCTCTTTTAATAAGTGACTTTTTCCCTCTCAACTAAACCTCTATAAAATTTAACATACAATGAATATCATCCACTGTGAAACTAATATTCAGGAAATGTCTTTTTTTCTTTTTTAATGACAAAATGACAAAACTACTGTCATAATCTGGGACACACTGGTATATTCGGCATGACTTTAATATGCAAGCCGTATAATCCTTTATTATGAATGTAACATGATAGAACACATAATAATATAAAAAGAAAAAACAAGTTAATATTGGATTATCCATGTCAAAAATGGAGAATGTACTTACAAATAATCAAAACCCACCATTAATCCACACAGCTGAATTACAGTCATGACCTTTTTCTCTATGAAAGTAAAATTTGTCACTGGGACTGCTGCTCTCTCTGATATACTTTGACATTACTCAGATCTCTAGAAAAGTATTGTTTCTTAGAAAAAAAAAATCAGTGTAAAGTAAGTTAGTTCTAAATTAGCTTGTTAGGTAGGTTAGGTAGTAGGTAATGAGCCTTGACTTTAGGACTGATAAGAAAAACCAATTCAAATCACTAGGATCCTAAAGTCTGGAATGGGGGGACCAGGGTTCAACTCTGATTTATATCAATATAAATCTCATGTAAATATTTTTTCCATCATTGTTAGGGAACAGAAAATGATAGGGCCAATAATCATTCCCCCTACCCCTCTGGGGCCCAAAGTTGTTCTCAGAAACCCTACTTGATTTATGTATATAATTCAACTAATATTTATTCATGCTTAGTATGTGATATGTCTGTTCTAGATATTGATATGAGTGAACAAAGGAAACAATTTTGGTTTCAAAAAGGCAAGTGGGTAGAATGGGTTCACAACTCAATACACAAGCAAACTGATGATACGACATCATCAAACCTCATCTGGCAACTCATTAGAACACCAGAATAAAATATTTAATTTAACAAGATCAAAGAAACTCATAGATATCAAGCTCAAATAATTAGCCTAAAAGTACTTATGATACAATTTCTGTATACTAAAACCAACCAGTTTAAAACAAAGATTTCTATCATTCTTTAGATACTACTACTTGTTCCTTAGGAGGAAAATAATTTGCTTACACTTTCCATTTCTTTCATCCTTTGTTGTGTTCGTTCCGTTTCTTTTTTCAGTTGACTGATCTCCTGCTCATTTTGTAGTGTTAAAAACTCTTTTTCTCGAAGCTGTTCTTTGGCGTTTTGCAATTTTTCATTCAGACTTTCTACCTGAATTTTAAACAGAAACAATATCAGTGTAACTAAGAAAAAATAATTCTTTAATCATAGTTGCAATCCAAGTAAGTTTTAAACTCATGTATCTAAAATAGCAAAATATAAAAATGTGTTTTCAAGATAACCGTAACTTAGACATAAACATCAGAATTCTTGTGCTTAATAAGATGCTTATATGTATATCTAAAATATGCTAAAAGAGATGAAAGTCTCAGTCATATTTGTATAAGAAAGGAAAATTAGGGTAAATTAAAATAACAAATATCACATGGCCTTAGAAATAATTTTATAGGTAATATATGCATGAGGTAAAAATATACTTTAGTGAGAAAGTCTCCTTCCTACTGTGTTCCTTCTTTAGAGGCAACCACAGTTAACAGAAATACTTGCAAATCCTTACAAATATATTTTATACATATTCGGACATGTACACATTATAGTTAAGTATGTGGATACATTGATACGAGAAAAACTACATTTAAAATAACATTAAGAGTGTAGTCACCAGAGGCTAGGAAGTGGGAGAAATGGGGAAATGTTGGTAAAAGTATATAAAGTTTCAGTTTTGCAGGATGAGTAAGTTCTGGAGATCTAATGTATAAATAAATAGTACTGTGACTATAGTTAGTAATACTGTATTATGTACTTGAAATTTGCTAAGTGAATAAATTATAAATGTTCTCACCAAAACCAAAACAAAAACAAAAAAAGTAAGTGAGGTGAGTACATGTTAATTAGCTTGATTGTGGTAATTATTTCACAATGTGTATGTATGTCAAAACATCACATTGCACACCTTAAATATATGCAATTTTTATTTGTCAATTATATCTCAATAAAGCTAGGAGAAATATTAAGAGGAGAAAAGGAATATAAAGTACAACATACAAGATGATTAAAATTATGTAGTATTTTTATTATGTGTATGTTATAAAAAAGCCATGTTATATGAACAATAGATGCTTACAGTTAAATAGTTATTTTTAAAAACAATTAAAAAATATGTAATTTTTCATGATTTACCTGTTTGTTGCATTCTTTAAGTTCCAATTCTGATTTCTCCAGAGTACCCTCTAATTTAATTATTTTCTGTTCCATTTCTCCCCTGTGCTCACGAATAGTCATATCTAAATGTGTAACCTAAATACAAAAGTAACAATAAATTGGTGTTCAATTTTATTCTAATGTAGAAAAGTGTGTGCTTGGAATGTGTTTTAGAATTATAGTGGATATAACTGAAACAAACTCATCTCAAATAAATTATTAAAAAGAATGAGAAAAACAACCATTGCTTACTAATACCGGATCTTGAACCCCATATATATTACAGAAACTTAAAGAAAAAATAGGATCATGTAAAATGCTTCAGACTTCATTAGATAAAAGCTGCTAAATACAATACAACATAACAAAAATTGTGAAATGCAGCAAAAGCAGTGTTTGGAGGAAAATTTATAGTACTGAATGCATGCATTAGAAAAGAAGATCTAAAATTGGTCATCTAAACTTCCACATTGGGAAAGTAGAAAAAGAAGAGTAAATTAAATCCAAAGTAAGTAGAAGGAAAGAAATATCAATAATTATAGCAGAAATCAATAAAATTAAAATTAGGAAATCAATAGAGAAAATCAACAAAACCAAAAATTGGTTCTTTGAAAAGATCAATAAAATCAAGTCTCTAGCCAAGCTAAGTAAAAAAAAAAAAAAAAAGGCATCAATTACTAATATCAGAAATGAAAAGGGAGACATTACTACAAATCTCATGGACATTAAAAGAATAATAAAGGAATACTATGAACAACTCTGCTGATGACTTTGATAAAACTAGATGAAATAGACCAAATGACAAAATCTAACAAACATTCATATAAATTTTCTTAGTAAACTAGGACAGAGGGTAACTTTCTCAACTTGGCAAAAAATATCTACAAAAAAACAACAGCTAACATCATATTTAATGGTGTGAGAAACTTGATGCTTTCCCACTAAGATCAGACAAGGCAAAATATTTCCTCCTAGCAGTACTTTTCAACTTTTACTGGAAGTCCTAGCTAATGCAATAAGAAAAGGAAATAAAAAGTATACACATTTGGAAGGAAGACATAAAACTGTCTTTGTTTTCAGAGGACATGATCATCTAGGTAAAAAATCCAGAAGATTTGACAAAAAAAATTCCTGGAATTAATAAGCAATTATAGCAGAGTTTAGGATATGAAGTTGTTATACAAAAAGTCAAATGTTTTCCTATATACCATAAATGAACAAGAGGAATTTGAAATTAAAAACCCAATATTATTTATGTTGGCACCCCCATAAAAGAAATGCTTCGGTATAAATCTAACAAAATATATACAAGATCTATATAAAGAAAACTATAAAACTCCAATGAAAGAAATCAAAGAATTAAATAAATGAAGAGTCAATGTTCATGAATAGGAAGACTCAAAACTGTCAAGATGTCAGTTCTCCCCAAGTTGATTCATAGATTCAGGGAAGTTCCAATCAAAATCCCAACAAGTTATTTTGTGCATATGACAAACTGATTCTAAAGTTTATATGGAGAGGCAAAAGACCAAGAATAGCCAAGAAAATATTGAAAGAGAAGAACAAAGTTGGAGGACTGACACTACCCAACTTCAAGACTTACTACTATAAAGCTACACCAATCAAGACAGTGTGGTACTGGTAAAAGAATAAGTGAATAGGTCAATCGAACAAGATAAAGAGCCCAGAAATAAACCCATTTAAATGTAGTCAATTGATTTTTGACAAGGAATAAAGGTAATACAATGAAGAAAAGATAGTCTTTCAATAAATGGTGCTGGAATAAGTACAAAAAAAAAAAAAGAGAGAGAGAATCTAGACACAGACATTATAGTCTTCACAAATATTAACACAAAATCGATCAAAGACCTAAATGAAAATGCAAAACTATAAAACTCTTAGAAGATAAAAGATGACTTTTATGGTGATGACTTTTTAGATCTAACACCAAAGACACAATCCATGAAAGAAATAATTGATGAGCTGGACTTCATTAAAATTCAAACTTCTACTCTGTGAAAGCTAATGTCAAAAGAATGAGAAGAAAAGTCACAAACTGGGAGAAAATATTTGCAAAAAACCAATCTGATAAAGAACTGGTATCTAAAATATACAAAGAACTATTAAAACTCAACAATAAAAAACCAAACAACCTAATTAAAAAAATAGGCCAAAGACCTTAACAGATACCTTACTAAAGAAGATAAACACGTGACAAATAAGCAAAGGAAACAATGTCATTAGGAAAATACAAATTAAAACAACAACGAGACAATACTACACACCTATTATAATGGCCAAAATGCAAAACACTGATAACACTGAATGCTAGCCGGGATGTGGAGGAACTCTCATTCGTTGCTGGTGGGAATGCAAAATGACACAGCTACTTTGAACAACAGTTTGGAAGTGTCATAAAATTAAACACAATCTTCCCGTATGGTTCAGCAATCATACTCCATGGTATTTAAACAAATGAGTTGAAAACTTATGTCTACACAAAAAGCTACACATGAATGTTTATAGCAACTTTATGCATTAACTGCCAAAACTTGGAAGTAACCAAGATGTCCTTTAATGGTGAATGCATAAATAAGCTGTAGTATATTCAGACAAAGGAGTATTATTCAATACTAAAAAGAAATGAGACATCAAAGTATGAAAAGACATGGAGGAACTGTAAATGCATATTACTAAGTGAAAGAAACCAATTTGAAAAGATTATATACTATATGATTCAAACTATGTATATGATATTCTGGAAAAGGCAAAACTATGGACACAATAAAAATATCAGTGGTTGCCAAAGTTGGAGGAGGAGTGGGAGGGATAAATAAGTGGAACACAGAATTTATAGTGCAGTGAAAATACTCTGGATGATATTATAATAGTGGATATCTATCCT
Organism: Pteropus alecto; assembly: GCF_000325575.1. Taxonomy (NCBI): domain Eukaryota; kingdom Metazoa; phylum Chordata; class Mammalia; order Chiroptera; family Pteropodidae; genus Pteropus; species Pteropus alecto. The sequence continues at coordinate 36,184,628 of NW_006441955.1, read as the reverse complement.
TATACATGTGTCCAAACTCACAGAATGTACAACACCAAAAGTAAACTGTAATATAAACTCTGGAATTCGTGAGATCATGATGTAATGATGTAGGTTCACAATTGTAACAAAGGTAACAGCTCTAGTTAGGGAATGCTGCTAAGAGCTGTGCATTTGTGGGGGCGTGGGGTATATGAGAAATCTCTGTATCTTCTGCTCAATCTTTCTGTAAACCTAAAACTGCTCTAAAAAATAAAGTCTTCAAAAAAGATGCTGGGTAAATAATACCCTTTAAATATTTTTGCTCCTCCAACAAACACTAGCTGAGCAAGTAACTCCTTTAATTCCATTTTTTTTGATATACAGTAATATGAGAGTTTAAAAGGTTCGGATACTAATTTAACCTTCATTCTCAAAAATCTGCTTTCTGAAAAAATAGCAAGATAAAGAAAGTTGATATATTTGTAACTTTTAAAATATGTATGTGCACAAAGAATAAATATGCCATAAAATGTTCATTTTACCAAAAGTGTTATCTAAAACACCATGTAATAATATTTTACCAGAAAACTTCATTAAAATAAAATTAAGAAAACCAACTTGAGCTGCTCTTTGCTTTAGCTCCCAATTTCTCTCCTTAAGTGCCTGATCCATTTCAAGGAGTTCTTGCTTTTTGTCTTCAATTTCCATCTTGCATTCTCTGAAATTTATCAAAAGAAAAAGATCGAAGCAAACAATAGGAATATTATAGTTTTTAAAAGTTACCTTTCCTGTAAGTTAACAGTGAGATAATATATGCAATTATTTTAGTTTGAAAGGGCTCAATTTAAAATAATTATAAGAAAATAGTGTTCTAAAAAAGGCAAAAGTTAACTCAAACTCTATTACAGACAATTTAAGCTAAATGTTAAAGCACACAGGATATAAGATTGAATCAGTATAAGAATTTTAAAAATATGTCCATATTTTTTCATCTCTAGATCAAAGAAGTATTTGTTTGAAAGTCTTTTCTATATAACAGCCATGAGTTTATTATAATTGAATGGGGCATTTATCTCATGGTTGGTATCCCAGATATCCATCTACAGTTCAATAAATGACTACTGTATTTCTCATGGAAATTTTACTCAAAATGATGCTTTACATATAGTGAATTAACAAAGTCTACTCTAAAATATTTCTATAAGTATATTTATATAAATTCATATTTTTATAAATATACATTTAATAAATTCTCATCCTCCTAAAACCCTAACTTATGTATAATTTTACATTATAAAAATGGTTAGTACTGGAGGAAAAAAAATGGCATACATGACAGAGGCTCTGTTCATCCCTCTGGTGATCAAATCAAACTTGTGATGGAAACAAGGAGCAAGCAGAAAGGAAAAATCACCTGGGATCTAGATGAACAAGCCATACAACTAGGGAGAAATCCAAGTCGTCACCCTGCAATAGCAGAAGGTAGGATGGGGTAGGACATGGGGCTGCCCAGTCTCGAGCAGCTGAGTGACACGGAGGCAGCAGCAGTGGGAGAAGCCTCTTAAAGGGGCCACTTCCACGAGCAGATTTTCACAGTGATGGATCTGTTGCTCTGAGCGCCAGTGCCAATCTGGCTGCGCACAGAGGGCACCAAGGACTTATAGGGAGACATCGCCAGAGGGGAGACTTGCTTTGTACAGAAGTGCCGACAGTATCCATTGTTCCTTGTTGAGACCTTCTCCCTCCCAGTGCGTGGACACAGCATCACCATAACCATGACATTATCAAACTGGATTAACAGATGTCACTCCACCCAGAGGATTCCCTGAAACCCTGCCTCCCAAATTTGTGGCCCTGCCCAAGCCACATCCAGGTGTATCCTCAGGGAGTCAGGTGCTCCTTGCTGAGCAGTGCTTAGACTCATACTGGAGGCATGAGTCGGTTTCTGGTGTGGCCTTTTGAGGCAACTATAAGCACAGCATCTGTGGATTGCTTGCTAAATCTCAAGAGGTGGCCCCGGAGGGGTAGCGGCTTGGGCTAAATTTGGCCTGCAGCTGTACCCCTCTCAGGACTGGGCCAATGGACACCTACTTCACAAATCCACACTAATAAGACCAGGAGACTTAGGAGCTTTGTTTAGTACATAGAAACAGATACAAAAAGGAAGCCAAAATGGGAAGACAAAGAAGCAGAAACTATTAGACAACAGAACAGAAATCCACATACAGTAGAGTCAAGTAATCTAACAGATGCAGAATTTAAAACACTGTTTACAAAGATGCTCAATGAACTTTTGGGAAGTGTAGATAAATTCAGTGAAAACTTCAACAAAGAGATAAAAAACATAAAAATGGAAATGGAAATTATAAAAGGGAACCAGGCTGAAATAAAGAACACATTATCTGAGATGAGAAGTATATTAAATGGAATAAACGAAGGAACAAACAATGTGAATAAAGAAAAGAATCAAATGCCCTATCTAGAGGATGGGAAAGCCAAGGACACTCAATCAGAAGGGCAAGAAATCAGAGGCCAAGACTATAAAAATAATTTAAGGAGCATATGTGACACTATTAAGAGTTCAAATATCCGTCTGATTGGTGTAGCTGAAGAAAATCAAGATGTTGAACAGCTGTTTGAAGAAATTATGATGGAAAACTTCCCTAACCTGGTGAAGGAAATGGACAAAAAACCCCAGGAAACTCAGAGAATTACAAAAATCAGGGATCCAAAGAAGCCCAAACTAAGATACATCATAATCAAAATGCCAAAGGTTAAATATAAAGAAAGAATATTAAAAGCAGCAAGAGAAAAACAAATAATTACTAATAAGGGAACACCCATAAGATGGCAGCTGATTTTTCAAAAGAAACTATGCAGGACAGAAGGGCTTGGCAAAAAATATTTGACAGAATGAAGACCCAGGATATACAATCAAGAATAATTTATCCAGCAAAACTATCATTTAGAGTTGGACAGATAAAGAGCTTCCCAGACAAAAATAAGCTAAAGTAATTTATCACCACCCAAAATGTTGGAGGGACTTTTTTAAGAAGAAAAAACATATATCAAAAACAGGAATAAAGAATGGTAACAACTACATTCCTATCAATAAGTACCTTAAATGGAAAAGAATTAAGTGCTCTGACCAAAAGATAGAGTGGCTGAAAGGATAAGAAAACAAGAGCCCTACATATGCTGCCTACAAGAGACTCACTTCAGATTAAAAGACACACACAGACTAAAAGGATGGAGAAAGATATTGCTTTGATGGAACTAGAAGGTATTTAAATCACACAGAAAAAGATAAACACTGTATGATTTCATTTATATGCAGAATCCTAGAAATAAAAAGAACAAACTAGTCAAAAACAGACTCACAAAATAGTGGACAATTTGGTGACGGACAGAGCGGAGGGGCGTTTGGCTGGGAGAATGGGGTGAAGGGTTAAGGAAGTACAAATTAGTAGCTGATGGATGGTCACGAAGATGGGATGCATGGCATAGGGAATGCAGTAAGCATTACTATGTTGGCTAGGTGCAGGGTCAGGGGAGGGAGGGAGCAACTGAGGGGATCGTTTTATGAACTATATAGACATCTAACCAATGTACTGTATACTTGAAACTAATTAAAATAAATAAATTTTAAAAACCTGAATGAACAGTACATTTAAAATCTTAGTATTTCACTATTAAATTATATTTCAATTTTTTAAAAGTAGAATTTCCTAACATTTAATGCTGTATGCATTCAGAAACTGTTACTCCAATGTTAACTGGAAGATGGTTACGAATGATTTTGTTTTGAGAACACAATAAAACTGAGGTGCAGCAGGCAGAATGAGATGCCCCTGGGGCCATTCTTGGCCCCTGGTGGACTCACACTGTCTCCCAGTTATTCAAGCACTAAGCTAGTAAAGGGGTTTGGCAGATGTTAACTAAGGCCTCAAATTAGTTGATCATATACTAGGGAGAGTATCCCAGTGGCCTGACCTAATCACAGGAGCTCTATGGACCTGGGTCTAAGGCCAGAGACTCAAAGTGTGGGATGCACTCAGTCTGCAGGAGGTTCTCCACACCCAGCTTTGAAGACCGAGGATGAGAGGCAAGGAATGCCAGCTGCTCCTGGAACTAAGAGAGCCTCCGGCTGACAGCCAGCCAGCAAGGATGGCAGAAGCACCTCAGTCCCACAACCAAAAGAACCAAATGCTGTCACCCCAAGCTCTGGGGCAGGACTGCCACCCACAGCCCACACATGACATAGCCATACGAACTTTGAGCACATCAGGATCCAAAACGGCCATGCCCTGTCCCTCCCCTAGGGACACTGTGAGATAAATGTTATTGCTTCAAATCCATAAATTTGTAGCAATTTGTTATACAGTAAATAGAAAACTAATAAAAATATCATACTAAGAAAAAAATGCTTAGTGCTAACAAAATTTGAAGACTTTACTACTATGAAGGCTGTGATCAGAGAATTTTAATTTGAAACTTTTAACTTAATTTAATTTAATTTTAATTTAATAAGTTCTGATATAACAAAGGCTGAAAATGTTGATCTTAAAAATCTTCATATGATTTTCTAGTCTTAAATGTGAAACAATATTAAATGTACTGATTTTAAAAAGCAGATTCTCAACTTCTTTAAAGAGCTATTAATTATTTTTCTAAAAGCCAAGAGTTATAAAATATAAGGCTAAATAATAATCTAAAACTATTATGAAATGAATTCTAAAGAAAACTCTAACTGCTGTCTATGCAAATAACTGAGCTTCCAAAATTCAGCTATTATATAGAATTTAAGATTTCATTTTTACTTCTTTCATCCATTCATTCACTTAACCATTTAGCAAATATTTATTGGATCCTTCCTATATGTCAGAGTTCTATGTTCTGTGAATTTAAAATCAACAAGATAGATGTCTTTCATCACATGGAGCTTACAGTCTTAGGTTCAGGAAAGAAGACAAACTATAAATAATAACTCGACAAAAAAATATCATAATATAAAGTGCTATGTTAGAGTATTAAATAGTGATGAAATAGTGACTGGGTGGCTACTTTAGAAAAGATGAACAGGGAAGGGCTCTCTGAGATAACATGAAGGGCAAGAAACTGGCCATACAACCATTATTTCAGGACCCAAGAAACAGCTAAAGCAAAGTTTGATGGTGGCAAAAACTTGGTGAATTTTAAGTACAATAAAAATGTCAGAAGCAAGAAAAATTGTATGAAATGAGGCCAGAGAAACAGGCATTAACCTTGTTATATAAGGTTTTGTATTCTAGGATAAGGAGCTTGGATTTTTTAAAGTTTTTGATAAAATACATATGACATAAGATTTACCATTTTAACCATTTTAAAGTATATAATCGGTTATAGTAAATATATTCACAATGTTGTGTTACCATTGCCATTATCTATTTCCAATACTTTTTCATCACTTCAAATGAAAATTCCAAACCTATTTGCAGTTATTTTCCATTCTCCCTCACCCTAGTTCCTGGCAAACACTAATCTGCCTTCTATCTCTATGGATTTGTTAATTCTGGATATTTCATATAAATAAAATTATGCAACATGTATCTGGTTTCTTTTATTCAGCATGTTTTCAAGATTTATCTATGTTGTAGCATGTATCAGTACTTTCTTTTCATGGAATAATACTCCTTGTATGAATATTCCACATTGTATTTATTCATTCAACTACTGATGGACATTTGGGTTGTTTCCACTTAGCGGCTACTATGAATAGACCTGCTATGAATAATCTGTGCACAATTTTTGTTTGAACACCTTTTATTAGTTATTTTAGGTACATACCTAGGAGTGGAATTGAGTTATATGGTAATTCTATGTTTAACTTATTGAAGAACTATCAAACTGTTTTGCATAGCAGCTATACCAATTTAGTTTCCTACATGCAATGTATGAGGGCTCCAATTTCTCTATCCACTTGCTAACATTTGTTATTTTGGGGGGTTTTTTTTTGGAAAGTTTTTTTTTGGGGGGGTTGTTTATCTTATGGTCATTCTAGTGGGTGTGAAGTGATATTTCATTGTGGTTTTGATTTACATTTCCCAAGGAGCTTTGGTTTAATTTGGGATCTTTTGGGAAGCCAGTAGAAGGTTTAAGTAGGGGAGCAATATGACCTGATTGATGTTTTAAATCATAAACTTAAATCCATTCTGTGGAAAATGGACTGTGGAGAGAATCAAAAATTTAAGCTGGGAGACCAGTTTGGGAGTCACAGCAATAGTCCAGGTGATAGATGATAATGGCTTATGCTCAGGTGGTAACAGAAAAGAGGCCGAAAAATCAACTGGTTTCAGAAAATGTTCTAAAAATAAAGTTGATAAGATTTGCTAATAGAATGAATGAAAAAAGAGAAGGAAAGAGATAAAATAATCACAGATTTCTGGTTTGAGCTATTGTATGAAACTGAGAAGAACAAGAGGAAAAAAATGAGTTCTGTTTTGGCCCAACTTAAGAAGACTCTTAAAAATATTTAAGTGTAGATAACAAGTAAGTCATGAAATATTTGAGCCTGGGTTCGTGGAGCCAGTAGTTAGGTTACTACTGGAGATATGGGTTTGAAAGTCTGACATGTAGTATTTAAAGCTACAAGAAATTTACTAAAAATGAGCTTGCAGGCAGAAAAGAGAAGGGGACCCTACAATGAACATGAGATACATCTAGGTCATCTTGCTGTTCTCTATCCTGTTCTTTTAGTCCACATTTCACACCCTGGTTTATAATTCTGTTTTCCTCTTCGGAATCTATTTCCTATACTTTAGATCTGTTCTGGTTCTCCATTCCCACTCACCACAGATGTATGCTAGAACAGCATCTTATGCTATAGCTGCTAATTTAAGAACCTGGATTTTAGAGTCGGACAGACTTGTGTTTAATTCCCTTCTCTGGACTCTCTATCTGACTTTGGGCATTTTACTTAATTTTCTCAAGCCTCAGTTTTTTCAAGTGTAAAAAGGTAATAATATGTATCTGACAGATTTCTTGTAAAGAAATGAGTAAGATCATTCATGAATTCCCTGGCATAGTCCTGGCATAAGATAAAGGCTTAATAAAAACAATAATATTGTTATTATTAATATTATTTTGCTATTAACCACTGCCATATGCTGGTCCAATCATTTTTCACCACTATGGAATATAGGAGTAGGCCAATGTTAAATAGTCCAAAGACCAAGGATAGAATATTAGCTAACAGCATTTGTTGAATTAGTTAAGATGGAGCATAGCATAGGCTGACAAGGAAGAGCCACAGTGAGCCACAGTGAACCAGTTGAAAAGTTTGGACATCTAGAATTCAACAACAAACTTTACTGTATGACCCAAGGATTCAGAATAATAAAGTGAAATACCTGTAATTGTAATATCATTTCTTAGTATTTAACTCACCTAAGTTCAGCTGTGAGATCCTTTATAGTTGTGTATTTTTCCTCTAATGATACTTGAGCCTTCTGCAGTACGTCTCTCAATTCTTGGAGTTGTCTTAAAGTACTTTTTAATTCTCCATGAGCATTTTGTAGTTCAGTCTCTACTACCTCTTGTTTCTGCAAGGCTTCTGTTAGTTCGGCTTCTGTGTGGTGCTGTAACTTTTCTAACTCCTTCACTATTAAGAGAAGAAAATAATTTTAGAACTACCTAGAAACTATTTATTATTAAGAACTTTGTAAATAATTAAAATTAAGAATATTCAATTTTATTCATCTACCAGAGGCAAAATACTGACCACTCATTGTTTCTTTGAACCCTATCATCCCAAATTCTTACTTTAGTCCACTTCTTTAAATACAAATATGCAGGCAGCAAAGCTCAGCTAACCTGTTGCTTACCAGCATTTGTTTTCTTATCTAATTCTGTCCTTGTCTGTTCTAAGATCATGTCCAATTGAGAAAGATGCATTGCTTTATTTTCACCATCTCGTTTTAGGTGCATTACTTCTTTTTCCATTTTAGACAGCTCTTCTTTGTACTGATCCATCTCAAGTTTTACTTGCCTAATTAAAAACAAAAAATAAGAAATAAATGATAATTTGGAAACTTAAAAACCAACTGACTTGTCTCTGACTAAACAAAGATTTTGAGTTACATGAGGACAAATATCAGCAAAATGTCTAGTCAGAATGAGGTGATAATATAGGGGTAGATGCATAATACTGACATTATGTTGAAATATTGAAGATATTATAAATGACAAGATCTAGGGTAAATCATACAAGTGGCTAAGGTATGATAGAGATCAGGATCATTAGCGAAGAATTTTTAAAAATGAGAGGATAAGTTAGATAGATATATATTGAAATCTCCAAGAATAATGACAGGAGTGGTGTTAGAGAGAGAGCAGGTGGACTGTAGGTGTCAGCAACAGTGAAGAATGATATGATCAGATGACACGAGGTTCATGATACTATTCTACATCTTGACACTGGTATAAGAACTGTGGGGAAAAGTTTTACTTTAGAGGGCTGCAGGGAAAACAGCAATGTCTTCAGGGGAGAGTCATATTTCTACTTCAACAGGAGAAAAGAAGTAGAGAATATAAGGGATGCCTCTCAAGATGAACTGTGAATTCCAGAGGACACAGCGGAGATCTTTTAGAAGGTGCAATGAAGTGGGAAAAGGGAAAAAAATAGTGGAGAGGTCAGTATGAGACATAAGGGTTGACCTGGAAATCGCAGTGTCTTGTGGTGTTTTGCATAACAAGGATCAAGTTATAATGTGATTAAAAACCTTTGAGAAATTAAGGTATATACTGGTGGTGAGGCTGTGTTAATGGACAGACATCTGTCAGTGAAAAAAGGTCTGAAGAATAATGGTCTTGGTCTTAAACGTAGGACACCTTCTTGATCCTGTTGAGAGTGTCAAAGACATGCAGGGAAGCAAGTTGCTGTTTAAAGCACAAAGGCCTTACCTTTAACCCTGTCAGTCGGGGACAGCCTGAGGACTTGTGGTTTTAGTTCAAGTGCCTAAGTTAACTCTTCCATTGGTAGAATGGTGGGCTAATTATAAGTGTATTATTAATTATGTTAATTCTTGTTGACAAAGTAGAAGTATGGAAGCTGGGTATAGCTTTCAGTTCATAGGTCCCTTTCTTAACTAATTAACTATTGAGGCCTAGGCCCAGCCCAGCCAAATTAAATCAGAATCTTTAGAGGTGGGACCCAGGTATCAGTACTTTTTAAAGCTAATGTTCAGTCAAGGTCAGCCAAGGTTAAGAACCACTGCTTTATTCTATTAAGTTACTCCCTCACACAAATAGACCACATTCCTCTGTGAGTACATCTTTACCTGTAACTTTTAATATTATTCACAATTTAATTTACCACAACAGTTGCTAAGTGCCTATGAAGTATAAGGAATTATGCTAATTGTTGTGGGAGGATCCTTAAAATAAACTAAATATTATTTTGGTCTTCAGGAACTTACAGTAGGAGGGTATGGGGGAGGTATAAACAAACATTACAGGAATACAGACTGTAGAGAAATTAATTGCTCAAGCAAAAGCTTCACTGAACATTAGTGGATACTGAAACTCAGATACTACTGATGCTGAAACAGAAAGATAAATAAAAACTAACATAGTCATTTTACCTGGAAGTACCAGTAAGCTCAATAACTTTCTGCCTTTTTAAATCTGCTTCATGTGTGGCTGCTTCACATTTCTCCTCCATTTTTCTCAACTTTTCAGCTGAATTTTCCCTTTGTTTTTGAAGCTCTTGTTCCAGTTTTGATACCTTGTAAAGTTTTCAGTAAGTATTTTAAATTCAGTCACAGCTCAACATTCTTCAGAAGAAAAATATTTATATAAATTTGCAGCCTAGCCTATTATTCAGTTTCAAGATGTATTACAAAAATCAAAGTATACACCAGGAAGTATAGCAAATCCTTGAATAATGTCATTTCATTCTACGTTGTTTCATTAATAACATTGATGAGGTACACAGGAACTTAACTTTTGTTTATATCAATTAGCCTATGGTAAAATTGGTTTTGTTATACATCATTTTGCTATAAGTCACATAACTTACTGATGACATTAAATAAGGACTCACTCTAATGTTCTGAAATACAAAAGCAAAACTATTTGCATTTTTTAATAATACAGCTATTTCATTCATATACCTATTTATACAAGTGGCCACATCATAACACTAAAATAGAACTTGTAAGAATTGAACAAAATAATGGTAAATTTCCTTTTCATTATCCCCATTTGAAATGTTCTTTCTTCTACTGTCAAACTATGTTCCTTTCCTTCTTCATAAATTGGCTCATGTAGTGGATTCCTTCCTAGATTCCCATCTGCCTTCGAACATTACATCTTGCATTTCCTTGCAACATAACTTGCATTTGCTCCCATTCATTCTTCCTTCTACTCTACTACAGTGAAAGAGGCTTTTTCCTCCTATACAAATCAAATTGCTTCACAGGTGTTTTGGATTCAATTCCCATCTACTTTCTCAGGAACTTCATACAATTAAGTATCTCTACTCTCTGCTGCATGTTTAATCTCGCTTTCTTCTGGTGGCTTTAAATTAGCATTTAAACATATTCTGTTCAAGACCTTTCCATCATAAAAAATTTTCCTTCATTCTTCCATCGCCTTCCAATTACTACCTTTTCTTTCTTCCTCTGCATAACCCAGCTTTTCAGAATTTTCTATGCCTGTTGTACCATTTTCTCACTTCTCATTCATTCCTCAACCCGTAGCAATCTGGCCATTTTACAGAAACTTCACCATGTCATCAATGACCTCCATGTTGCTAATTTCAATGAATATTTCTTGACCTTGAATTTACTTGACATTCATTGCATCAGCCCATGATACCAACTATCATTCCTTACTCCATGAAATACTTACTTTGGCTTCCATGTACCACATCCCTCAGAAATCTTTCCAAGTCAATCCTCTCACTCTTCATTCTATATTCTCTCTCTAGTTAATCTTAGCCATTCTGTGTTTTCAATAAACATTTACATGATTGTGAACTCAAAGTTAATCTCTGGCTAATGACTTTAATATCATCCTTGCTCTACTACAACCTCTCATTGAAGAACTAAATACAGATTATAAATCATTGATATCCACACTTCTGATTCAAGTTCCAGGAGTAAAATTAAAATAGTACCCAGGTAAAAAGGGAAGGAAACTATGAAAAACCTACCCACTCTGTGCTTAATTCAATAGCACACTCATAAGCAGAAAGAATCCAAAGATGAGTAATAATATGAAAGAATCCATTATAGAACCTATGCATGGTAGAACAAATGAAAACTAGAAAATATTTGCTAAAAAAATTTACTCCAAATACTGAAAAAAATTTTAGATATAAATTCCTTTAGACCCTCAAAGAAGTTAAAAAGAACACAAAAATCTCTTAAAATAAAGATCATGAAAAAATAGTCACCAAATGAAAAATACAAATAAATTGGTAGATTTAACAGAATTAAACTGTAAGACCATTATAGAAAAGAAAACAACTCCAGAAGGAACAAGAATTATAATCATTCTTGCAGAACCCAGAGTCAATGACAAGAGATTTAGGAAGTGAGAGTCTTCACACAGATGAGATGAAGGAATGCTTTGAGATAAAGCTGTACAGCATGCATATCAAGCAATATATCTAGACTTTAACAAAAGGGATGGAGAGTTTCAGGAGTGATGTCTCTAAAAAAGAAAATACATAATACCTGCCTGATATGTTTAAATGTATTGAGAGGAAATTCTTTAGTTCCATTGGAGAGGCTGAGGATGAATTCAGAGAACATAGATAAAAAGTCAAACAAATGACATAAAAGTGAGGTGAAGAGTACAGGAAACCATCATTTCCTTATTTAGAAGTTTCTATAAAGTTTGAAAAGAGAACGAAATATGTAAAATATCTGTCTGAAGAATTCAATGAATTTGGTAATAAATGAAAGAAAAGACTACATTCTAGTATAAATTTTCCTAGACTCTTTCTTTGGAATAATAACATTTTTAGAAATAAGTAGTATCCTTTGGGATTTTTCTTTTAGTGCATTGCTTTGGCATTTCTTTAAGGATTGTCACACATGTCCTGTTCCAAAAAGAAGAAAATGAAAGGTATAATGATTCAGATAAGTATTATATTCAAGTCCAAGAAGAAAGGAGAGATTGAATAAAGAAGTCTAAATTATAACTAAGTTGTATGAAACGACAAAAACGTGCCCAAGATATTACATGATCACATTACACAGGAATAGAACTTTATTCATTTTACAATGTCAACATAGAATTTTTTTTTTAAAGCCTATAGCACCTGGTATTCCTAGGTGGTCTCCCATCCAAATACTAACCAGGCCTGACCCTGCTTAGCTTCCAAGATCCGATGAGATCAGGCGTGTTCAGGGTGGCAGGGCCGTAGACTTAGAATATTTCTTATAATGTGAAATCTTTGATGTGAAACAGCAATTTATATAACTAAAAATGCATTATCAATTGTAAAAATTTCTATTTCATACAAGTAAAATCATTTTGACCAATAATATATACCTGTTTTTCAAGTTTAGTTTGAATGTCTTCCAGCTCTCCATTTCTAATTGTCTCTTGTTGTAACATTTGCTGCTGCTGCTGAAGAGTATGCTGTAGAATAACATTTTGTTCAGTGGTCTCTTGAAAACTGTGATTTTTTATCTTGAGCTCTTTCTGTAAAGAATATACCTAACAAAAAAATATATATATGTAATATATATATGTATTTATCATTACAGTGACATGTTTCAAATAAAAAGCAATAAAATGTCAAAGCTACTTGCCTTATTAGATAATTATCCCCGCTTGTCATGTGGGACAATTGTATTCATGGCTATCGTTTATTTTGTAGAAGGTCTATTTTTCTGATGAGATGTGTTAGAAGGGCCTGATTATAGGGCTGGCTCATGGCTTGTGTCTGGGAATGTGGATTTTGAAACATTCCCTAAGAGATGAGATTGTGTGGTCTGGCTAGGTCATTGAATCATGCTTTCCTTTTGGGAGTGTGGAATTTTGATACTTGTGGCTGTTCCTATATGACTAGCCCCCAGTAAAAAATCCTAATCTTTGAGTCATTAGAAGGCTTTCCTGGGCAGAAATATTGAAGACATGTTACCACATTTCACTGCTACAGAAAGGATCATGTTCTATGTGACCCCTCACAGAAGGAGGAAGAGAACATGGGAAGCCGTGATTTTTCCACATTCCATCTGATGTATCTTTTCCCCTTATAGGTAATAAAATATAGCCATGAAAGCACAGCCTAAGTGTTAAGTGCTATTTATTACATTATTGTTGCTATTATTCCAACTGTTTGTAAAATGATATCCTAGCAATGTATTCAATATTCATGCTCTAAAAACCACATAAAGAAATGACCATACCAACTGAGAAATTTCACTCATGTGCTCCAAATATCTAGGACTTGAATGTGCTGGACTCCCAAATTGCATTAAAAGTGGAATATTACTGACAAAAGAAGAGATGAAATACTGCCATTTGCAACAACATGGATGGACCTTGAAATAATCATACTAAGTGAAATAAGCCAGACAGAAAAAGTTGAAAATCACATGATATCACTTATATGTGGGATATAAACCTAAAAGCAACAAATGAACAGGACAAACAAACAGAGACTCATGGACATGGACAATGGATTAGTGGTTACCAGAGGGTAAGGAGGAGAGGGAGGGGGAGGGAGGAAGTAGATGGGGGAAAATTTAAATCGTTTCTTCAATTAAATAAATAAATAAATATCTTTAAAGTTATCTAGGAATACCTATTAAAAAGGGGAAAAAATGCTCTTTTTCCTAGTAATCTGAAGCTTAAAAATCTGCCAAAAGAGATTATTTTAAAAATTGTATAAACAGTGCAGATAATTTAATGCAAATTTTATTATAGTCTTCACCTGCTCCCAATCTGATTTAAGATGATACAACATTTGCATTTAAAACCACAATGCAAAAGACAGTAGCAAATATAAAATTTTACAACATGAAATAAAAGGGAAAAAAAACAGAATTACATTTCACGAATGTAATTATGAAAAACATGCAGGCAAATAAGAAAGTGAAAACTTAAGTATTAGAGAGTGAATTGTAAGTAAGTTAGAAATGCAAGCCCTTTTATTTTGCTGAATTATTAGCTCAACTGTTATTTTTACATTATATTTGCTACTAAGTTATTATATCAGAGAATAAAGTTTTCCTAAAGGATTCATTATTTTATAATCAAAGTCAAGAAGAAAGTAGAATTTACATTATAAAACTTACTTTACAATCAACTTTATCTAGTATTAATGTATAGCCGAAGGAAAAAATCTCTTATAATTATTACTTAAAACATAAAAGTATATTATGTATTTTATTTTATACATTGTATTAAAATAAACATAAACTAGAAAATACAAATATAACTCAGAAAAGTTACTGATATGAAGGCAACTTCTCAAAATTTAAGTACATCAAATTTGAACAAATGCTTTATGCAGAAAATGTTTAGCCTTATTCACATCTATCTTATGTTTATTTTCTTCTATCATGTTGACAATGTAATTTTGCATGAACACAGACTTTTATCACTTTTTAAAGCATTTTAATGTGGAATTTAAATATTCTCAAAATAACTCAGGAACCCAAAGGCACTATTATTTTAATCATAAATGTATTTAACAACTGGAAAAGCATATTTTCCTGAGGTAAACCTCTGAGAAATATTTATTAGCTTTTTGTGATGGATAATTAATGTGTAGTTCTGGGGCCACTTACTTATTCAGCTAGTATCCATTGATTTAAAAGACTAAAACACTTTTATGACATCCTCTATTATTAACAGAATAGAGGCACTACGAATCCAATCAAATTTTCTGAAACTTGCTATATATGATGAAAACCTTACAACTCTGCTGTTAATTATATTAACTAACACTAGAAAGAATTTTCTGTGTAAGACATTATAATTTGCTCTGAAGACAAATAAACCAAAAGTAAAAAAAAATATATGGATTGGTACCTAAGATAAACAGTACTTGAATTTGTCTCCATTATTTCCTTTGAATATAAATGAAGAAATGAAAGATGACCCTTCAAGTAAGCCAATGCACATGCAGTTGAGCTAATAATTCAGTAGAAATAAAATTTTTCTAATTTACTATTCTCTAGTATTCTCTATCACTTCTGATTTTTATTTTTTTTAATTTATTTTTTTAATTAAGTTCACTTCTGATTTTTAATTAGGTTTGAGCTTGATTTATATTTTCAGCTATTGTGGAAAAAGTTTTAAGTTCATTTTGGGTAAATGCCTGTTATTGCATCCTAGCCTCTTGATGCTGTTTCTAAGAATGCAAAGTCTAAAGTTCAACAAACTGTCCTATTACAAGCACTGTCTGTCTCTAGATTCCATTTATGCTAAGTCTATTCACACTGGAGTGTACTGAGGGCTATAGAATAAGTGCCTAAATAATATTTTTTTAAAAATTATGGTTAAAAAGAAAAGGACATTCCTATTTTAAAAAGTCAAATATCCACAGTTTAGGTGATTTAATTTCCGTATGTTGGACTAGAGAAATATACATGCCCATTTGTCAAAGATGCTATAAAAACCTTCATGAAGGGAAATAGACAACCAGAAGGAACAAAATCAAAATGAAAAAAATTTGAAGACTTTTATACCTCTAAATCTAAAACAATGTTCTAAGTATTAATCATCTATATTAGAATTACTCTGTGACATTAATAATAATTTAACTTTCTGATTTCCCTAAACATATAAAAGAATCAGAATTTTAAGGTGTCACATTTTGTTTTGAACTGAAATAATATTTATTTTTAAAAATATAGAATTGGAATGTACATTTTAATGGAGAATTTTTTATATCAGCTACATGAAGATGTGCTTTTAAAGTATCTTGAAAATAAATACTACCTCAAAAAGAAATCACTTGAAATATATGCTATATATAAAGGAAATGTTAATTTACCTCTTCAGATTTCTTCTTTAGCTGTTTTTCAAACTTTTCCTTATTTCCTTCTAATTGATTCAAATGCAAGGCAAGTTCTTCCTTACAGATTTCCAATGCTGAATCCAACTGTCTGACCTAAGCAGGAAAAAAGTGAAAAAAAAAAAAAAAATCAACTAATATTAATGAGTGCTTATTATAAGCTCAATATTTTATATTTCTGTCCTAATGTTACCTATTGCTTCAAACAGTGTATATGCAGTCCAACTTAGGATATTAAATGCTGTAACAGAGCAGATTTATTTAGAAAACTAATTTTTCATCACGGACTAGAAAACCAGAGAATGGAGTCCTGAAGAATACATAGGACATCAACAGGTGAAGAAGGGCATTCCAGGAAGAGGGAGTATATTAAAAGTCAAGGCAGTATAAAAGGGAATGGTAAGAAGCTGGCAGGAGCTTAGGATAACAAGAGTATGAATTTGTAGGAAATGGGTATTTGGGAGATAAGACTGGAAAGACAGGCCAATTGTCAAGAAATTGTAAGCCAAACATCCTATAATATTTACCTAAAAAGGTACTCAGTATTTAAGCCTACTCCTTATGTTTCCTTGATCAAGAAAAATAGTAAAGTGAGTACAAACTGGTGTATTGTGCTCTGATGCTATGGTATGAATAGTCTCAATATGCTGAAGTCACTAAGAAAAAATGTTTTTTCAGCTAAGGGTAAAAACTTAGGAGAAAGCTGCTTTTGCTTTGAAGTAGTGAAAATATTTTCAGAAAGGCAGCAATGTTACTTGGTTCAAGAGTTCATACAGCTGCAAATGCTTTACAGTACCTTAATATTAACGAGCAAATGAGCAATGAACAATCTAAATCAGTGAATTTTTTTCCCCAAAAAACTTAGTTCAAGGGACACAATTCACATAAATGCTCCATATCCCATCTGTTAATGTTAATAAGATTCTTGTTAATAAGATTTTTGCTCCTTTCTTTTCCTTGTTGTAATTTTGGGCTTCTCAAGAATGTTTTTTTTTTCCTCTCAATGCTAAGAGCATTCTAGTTAAGTAGTGTTGGAAGTGTGAAAGAAATCTCAACAAGATTAGCAGAAGAGAAAAATGTTCCCTCTAGTAGATACTGTCCTACATCATAAAATAATCTTTACAATTCTTATTTCTAAAAAGAAAATCTTGAAAGACACACAGATTTCAAAAACTGTCCCTATAGCCTGTGACCATAACCATTAACAGGTAAAAAGGTTGTAATTTTGAATAATCATCTTTAATAGACTGTTGCTCTAGTAATAATTTTTAATTAACACTTGTTTTATGAAAGGTATAAAGACCTGCAAGTGTTCTTTCTTAAGCATGAGAATGAGCATTGGTACTTGTACCATCTTCCACATACAGAGAAAAAACAAAATCTATGATTGTCAGAATATCACAACCTGATAATTAGCAATGTAAAAACTCATTCAGGCAAGATTCATTACTAAATGAGAAAACCACTGGTTATAAGGTTGCTGAGGTACAAGGCATTCATATGGTCTCCAAGAATTACCCCACATTTTATTAATTATAAAGGGAAAAAATGTGCCCTTAAAACAGTGAGATCTGGCAGTAACCACCTTAAATAAGGTATCAAGATTGGCAATGCCAATAATGGGATGGGCTGACATTATGTGCTTCCTGATGTGAAGCAGGAGGAGGAACACAGTATAATCTATATGGTGTTCTACGTAGACTTTTCAAAAGATTTAGTGTAATAAAGAATAGGAGACAGTTTAGGGGAATCTAAAGAACCAAATGAAACACATGAATTATAACTGAATCCTAGAATGAAGAAAGAAAAGGCACAAGCTAAACTAGTGTTTCTCAAGGTTTTAATGGGCATACTCATCACCTGGACACTCCACTGAAATAAAGATTCTGATTCAGTAACAAGGCCAGGACTAGGGTGATGCAAGGAAGGTGCCTAGGTTTCCAATTTTAAAGAGGCACTCACTCTCAAGGTCATGCAAGTTCTGACCCTTCATTAGTATGTCCCTGAAAGTAAGCATGTCCTTAAATTTTGCCTCATTTCCTTCACCTTAAGTCTCACTTTTGTTTAGTAGGTCTGGGACGCAGCAGATATTCTGCGAGTCAAACAAGTTCATAGTTGATGCCAATGCTGCTAGACCACAGACAAGGCTATAGCAAGGCTATAAAAAACATTTTTATATAAAGGCTATAAAAAACAAGGCTATAAAAAACATTTTTAAATAATTGGGAAAATTTCAGTATGGACTGTGTATTGAATGATGTTACTGAATTAATGTTGACTTTCTCTGGTGTGTAGAGGTGTTATGGTCATGTAGGAGAAAGTTTCTGCTCATAAGAGATGCAGGTTTAAGAAGTAAAGGTGTAAAGTGTTATGGCATCTGCAATCTTCTCTTAGGTGGTCTGACAAAAAAGCAGTGTGTAAGTGGGGGTGGGACTGGGTGGGTACACAGGCAAGTGTGCATGTGCATGTGTGTGCACAGAGAGATGAAGTGATTATAGCTAACAGACAGTGAATCTAGGTGAGGGGTATATACATATTCTCTACAATTCTTTCAATCTTCTGTAGGTTAAAATTTTTCAAGATAAAATTTAATTAAAAAATAAACTAATTAATACTACTAATAAAAACCAAACATCTACTACTCTGTTAGATTTCTTATTTGAACAAAGAGTTTGAGAATCTGACTCTCATATAAATAAACATCATTTACTGTATACAAACCATTTACAAAAACATATGTATATGCATATATTGCTCTGCCAAACCAAAACCAACTCAGGGACATAGTCTGGGGGCAACCAGGTAGGGATTCTAGGCTACCTTTCAAAAGCAGCTACACTCTTCCCTTTTGTTTATTTTTTTCCATTTATGACTTTCTTCAGGGAAAAATAATAATCTAGAGTAGAAAATAAAAATAAAAGAAAATAAATAAATAAAGTCTCTAAATCTAATAAGCCCCTTCTTGATTTTTGATAACAGGAGGTAACATATTTGCTCTAATTTACTGGTTTCTTGTTATCTGTTTAGAATTTTCCTATCAATTTTCTAGCTCTCATTAAACTAGAAGCTATATCATACTTTTATAAGTGATATAACTTTAAACTAATCCTAATAACTCTCCTGCAGATAGAAAATTCATAATAATTTTTATGCAAAGAATTAAAGCATGCAGAGGGACATGGCCAAAAGTCAGGAAAGAAAGGTGGTAATGATATAATCAAGAAAAGAGAACAAGATTACAAACTTCTATTTTGTTGCTACAAATATCCTATATGTTAAGAATAATTTGGTATAGCTTGAGTCATAGGAACTTTGCTTCTATATTTCTTCCTCATTTTGACTTTTTCCCCAATAACAACAAATTAATTAAAAGCACATAGGGAATACAACCCAACACCATAATTCATTTTTTTTTTTGCTGATTTCCTTCCTGTCTCATATCTTGTTATTAACATATTAAAATAATTTACCAGGTGATTGGTTAGATGTGTTAGGTAGTTTAAGGAAAAAAGGGAGTTAAGTGCCAATATAAAAATTATCTCATGTCTACAACCTTTGCGCAGTAATGATTTTTTAATATTAATGATCTTACAGGTTATTTTTACATGAGGAAATAAACTGACATGGCATGAAATGTTAAAAGTTTTGGAGAATACTATAAGAAAGTTATGGATAAACATATTGTGTTTACATGGGTATACAGGGTCACAAAATGGTTTAAAAACAGAGTACTAGGCAAAAAGTACTAAATAGTATCAAAATTTTAGGTGTTCTGTTATATATGTCATATATAACAGAATAAAGACAGCAGTATGTCTGGACCTATTTTTAACACTAAAAATGCAAAGGAGAAAGCATTGACTACATAGTAATTACTTATTAAACTTTGAGTAACTTAATATATGCTAACCATTTTATGTACCTCATTTATTTAATTCTCATAGTGACCCTCTATGGTACTATCCTGTTATATATATTTTACAGATGAAGAAATGAAAGTTCAGAGAGCTTAAATAACCTAGCCAAGGTTACACTCAGTTCATAAACACTTTGAAGCCAGAACTAAAACCTAAGTCAATTTATCTCCAAAGCCCATGCTTTTCATCATGAAGATATACTAGCTACAAATCTGTATTTTATCTGAATTTAACTCCTAATTAATCTTATAGCAGAACTGGTAAAAAGAAGCAAAATTGGACTGCTTATAGTTTCATCTCCCCTCATTTTCACTGTTAATTCTTTACTAGTACGGTTACCAAGTAGCTAATGTAAAAAAGTTTTTTTTATGTTAAAAAACAAATCTTTCTTTAGCAAAAAAAAAAGTTTAGATAATCTACAAACTAGATTATAAACTATCAAATAATTAAGATCATAATTCACATTAAAGAAAATATACTTACAGAAATAAATTCATTGACCCAGGTAAAATCCTTACCTCTTAATTGATTTTTATGTAAGTAATTTTCACAATTTATAGAGAAAGGTAATAAAGCCACAGAAATGTCTCCACTAAGAAAAAATAATTTTTTAAGTATTAGCATACTAGCCTTGATTGTTTCTTCAGACACCTGGATTTGTAATGCTTTCAAAGCTTCATCTTTCTTCATATTTTCCTTTTCCATTTCCTGAAAACATACAGATTGGCAAGCAAAAATATAAGTTCTAGTATAAATATTTTAGCATTACTAATGGGCTATTTAACAATTTGATTAAAGATAAAGATATGTTACAGAAACCTAATCTTAAAATATTAGTCAGCTTTTAAACAGGACTTTATTAAAGATGATTTTACCCCCTTGCTTTCTGTCAAGAGTCTGTCTAGTGATTCAAGATGATGCTGTTTGCATATTATGTCTTGCTGCAAGATGGACATAGTCTTCTCTTGCTCTTTAAATTGCTGGTCTTTCTTCTCTAGTTGAGATGCAAGCTAAACATAAAAAAAAGACTATATAAAATTTAAAAATTTTTTCAACATTTTAAATATACAGAAATATAATACTCACATGTTAAGTTACCACATATTACATACATTTTTGCATTTTGCCAAATTTCCTTCAATTTCCCTCCTTGTAGAGAAGAAATGAGATCACATACCCATGTCTTATCCCCTTACTCCCTCATCAATACCATGCTGAAATTGTCCAGTATCATTCTCTGGTGTGCTTCATTCTTATATATGCTTTTTGCGCTTTTACTATATATGTAGAAACATGAACAATATGTAATACAGTTTTGTTTTAAAAATTCGATATCGACATTTCTGCAAGCTTTTTTTTTCACTCAATATTGAATTAGACATTTATTCACGTAAATTTTCATGTATCCATATACAGATCTAGTTTGTTTACTTTTAAGACAATAGAGTATTCCATTGTAACAACAAACTACAGCTTGTCTATTCTACTTAGGAACAATTAGGTATTCTGCTTTTTCACTATTATGACAATGTCACAATAACATCTTTGCATATGTCTCTTTATGTACATATGTTAAATTTCTTCAGAACAGATCAATTAGAAGTGGACTTACTGGTTGTAGAATATTTATATTTCCAACTTCATTAAGTATTTCTCTTCAAAGTGCATTACAATTTATATTTTCATAGAAATGTGTAAGATTCTCACTTCCCACAACTTCACCAACAACTGGTGTTATCAAACTCTCAAAAAACTCTTGTGAAGATAAATTATGAAGTTACTGATATGTGTATATGTATATATGTGCATATTATATACACACATGTACAAAAAATATATGTGATATATGTGACACAAATACTTATAAAAATGTGGTAGTAACAAGGTTAACTAGAAAATATTAAAATCGAGGAACTCTGAAATGAAAACTCAAATGAAATCAAATAAAAATAATCAAATAACACATTAGAAATTAAAGAAATGGAAAAAAAAGATTGATGTGAACAGAGCCCTAGGGACCTGTTATACACCATCAAGCAGACCAACATGTACATCACTGGAATTCCAGAAGGAGAGGAGAGAAAAAAAGGAAAAAAGGGACAGAGGGAATATCTGAAATGATTGTAAATGTCCCAAATTTCACAAAAGATATGAATATAAACATCCAAGAATCTCAGTGAAATCCAAGTGAGATGAACTCAGAGACCCATACCAAGACACACAATAATCAAACTTTCAAAAGACAGAGAATCTTAAAAGCAACAAGAGATAAGCGTATCATCATTTACAAAGGATCCTCAGTAAGATTTCAAGCAGATTTCTCGCCAGAAACTTTAAAGACCATAAGACAGTGGGCTGAAATATTCAGAAGGAAAAAAACTGTCTACCAAGAATCCCATATCCAGCAAAACTGTCAAAAGTGAGGGGGAAATTAATACAATCTCACATAAATAAAAGCTCAGGGAGTTTGTAACCACCAGAAATGCCCTGCCAGAAATGCTCAAGGGAGTTCTGCAAGGCGTAATGAAAGGACACTAGACAGTAATTTGAAAAAAATTGGAAAAATAAAAATCTCAATAAATACATGGGCAATTATAAAAGCTAGTATTATCCCAACAATAGTTTATAACTGCGCTTTTCATTTACTACATGAATTAAGATACTAATACAGTAAAAAATTTAAAAAAACCTGTTATTAGTGTAGAGTCTAATATTACTTTAACTTTGGTTTGTAGCTCCAAATCTTATTTTCTATGTAATTTAAGAGATTAATATATTTTAAAGAATTATTAGTTTATATTTTGGGGCACATATGCATAAAGATATAATTCTGCGACATGAATAACCCAAAAGGCTAGAAGTGGAGCTGTAAATAAACAGTTTTTATGTTATTGAAGTAAGCTGGTACAGATTCAAATTAGATTGTTATAACTTTAGGATAAATGTAATTTCCATAGTAATCACAAAGATAACAGCTATAGAATACACACAAAAAGAGATGAGAAAGGAATTTAAAATTTTCGCCACACACAATCAACTGATAGCAACAAATGGCATCATGACAGAAGTTAAGTCTCTCCCTATTAGTAATTACTTTAAATATGAATTAAACTTTCCAATCAAAAGATTGGCAGAATGGATAAAAATACATAACTCATATATATTTTGTCTACAGAGACTCATTTGAGATCCAAAGACACAAATGTGTTGAAAGTAAAAGAATGCAAAAGTTTTTCCACGCAAACAATAACCAAAAGAAAGCAGAGTTGGCTATACAAATATCAGACAAAATAGACTTCAAATCAAGGAAGGTTATAAGAGACAAAGAAGGATATTATAGGTTATTAATGGATTCAATAGAGCAATAAGATATAACTATTATAAACATTTACTAGCCTAATGAGATACCATCAAAATATAAGGCAAAAGTTGACAGAATTGATGAGAGAAACAGATGCTTCTAGTACAATATTTGGAAACTTCAATATCCCACTCCTAATAATGAATAGAAAACTAGACTTAATATAGGTAAGGAACTAGACGACTTAATCAGCATAATGTACTAGACTTAAAAAGACAGAATTAAATCAAACGAAGTTTCTTCTCTGACTACAAAATGAAACTAGAAATCAAAAACAGAAGAAAAATTGGAAAATTCGCAAAATTATAACAATTAACCAATACATTTTAAACCAATGAATCAAAAAATTCATAAGAAAAATTAGAAAATTCCTAGAGATAAAGACAAAAACATGACATCATATCTTATAGGACACAACAAAAGTGGTGACAAGGGGGAAATTTATAGCTACAAATGCTTACATTAAAAAATAAGATTGATCTCAAATCATTAACCTAACTTTACAACTTAAAAGAACTGGAAAAAGAACAAATTAAACCCAAAGCTAGTGGAAGAAAATTAAATAAAGATTATAGCAAAGATCCGTAATATAAAGAATAGAAAAACACAGCATATAGAATACAATATTAATGAAACCAACTGATAGTTATTTGAAAAAATAAAAATTGACAAATCTTTAGCAAGATGGACTTACAAACAAAAAAGAGCACTCAAATTACTAAAATCAGAAATGAAAATGAGGATATTACTAACAATTCTACAGAAACTTAAAAAAACCAGAGTACTATAAAAAATTGTTTGCCAACAAACTGGATAATCTAGATAAAATGGACAAATTCCTAAAAATACAAAACCTACAAAGACTAAATCATGAAGAAATAGATAATATGAATATACCTATAACTAGTAAGGAGATTGAATCAGTAATCAAAACTCTCCCAACCTGATGGCTTCACTGGTGAATTCCATCAAACATTTAAAGAAGAATTAATACTAATCCTTCTCAAACTTTTCAAAAACATGGAGGGGAGAACACTTCCTAAGTAATGCTGAGACCAGCATTAACCTGATACCAAAAACAGACAAAGACACTAAAAGAAAACTATAGCCCAATATCCCTTATGAATATTGATGCAAAAACTCCCCAACAAAATACTAATGATCCAAATTCAGGAGCATACTAAAAGGATAACACACCCTGACCAAGTGGAATTTATTCCTGGAATGCAAAGATGGTTCAACCTACAAAAATTGATCAATGTAATATGCCACATCAACACAACAAAGAGAAAACAACACATGATCATCTCAATTGATTCAGGAAAACATTTGACAAAATTAAATACCCTTTCATCACAAAAACATTCAACAAACTAGGAATAGGAGAAAACTACCTTAACATAATAAAAGCCATATATGAATAACTCACAGCTAACATACTCAACAGTGAAAGAAAAGCTTCTCTAAGATCAAAAACAAGACAAGGATGTCACCTTTCACCACTTCTATTTAACATGTATTGGAATTCTAGCCAGAGCGATTATGCAAAAAAAAGAAAGAAAAGGCATCCAAATTGGAAAGTAAAATGATCTCTGTTTGGAGATAATACGAGTTTATATATAGAAATCCCTAAGTATTTAACACAAAAATATTAGGATAAGTGAACACAGAAAAGTAGCAGGATCCAATTCAACATACAAAGATAGGCTACATTCCTACATGAAAAATGAATAATCTGCAAAGGAAATTACAAAAACAATTACAGTTACAATAGCACCAAAAAGAATAAAATACATAGGAATTAACCAAGTAGGTGAAAGACTTGTACAATGAAAATTACAAAAACAGTGCTGAAAGAAATTATAGACATAAATAAATAGAAACATATCCCATGTTCACGACTGGAAGACTTAATGTCGTTAAAGTGCCCATATTACCTAAAGTGATCTACAGATGGTGCCATCCCTACCAAAATCCCAATGATTTTTTTTTGTATCAAAAAACCCAGCCTAAAATTCATATGCAATCTCAAGGGACCCCAAATAGCCAAAACAATCTTGAAAAGGAACAAAACCGAAGGACTCCCCTTTCCTGATTTCAAATCATACTCCAAATCATACAGTAATCAAGAGTGTGGTGTTGGCATAAAGACAGAAATATAGAACAATGGAATAGAGAGCCCAGAAATAAATCCTTGCATATATGGTCAAATGATTTTTGACAAGGGTGCCAAGACCATTCAATGGGGGAAATAAAAGAATCTTTTCAAGAAATAGTTCTGAGAATACTGGATAGCCACATGTAAAAATAATGAAGTCGGACCCTTACCTAGCACCATATAAAAAAATTAACTCAAAATGAATCACAGACCAAAATGTAAGAAAATTATTAAACTCTTGGAAACACAGAACAAATGCTTCACAACATTGGATTTGGGAATGATTTCTTAGATATGATACCAAAGGCATAGGACAAAAGAAAAATATAGACAAATTAGACTTCATGAAAATTTTAAAATTTTGTGCATCCAAAAACACTTTCAATAGAGTGAAAAGGCAACTCAAAGAATGGGAGACCATACTTGCAAATCATATATCTGAAAAGGGATTAATATACAGAATATGTGCTAAAACGCAACGACAAAAAACTAACAACTCAATTAAAAGTGGGCAAAAATCTTGATTAGACATTTTCCAAAGATACATATATGGCCAACAAGCACATGAAAATAATCTCAAGATCACTGATCATTAGGGAAATGCAAATCAAAACTACAATGAGATGCCACCTCACACTTATTAGATGGCTACTATCAAAGAAACAGAAAACGTGTTTGCGAGGATGTGGAGAAATTGGAATACTTGTGCTCTGATGGGAATGTGAAATGGTATAGCAGCTGTGGAAAACAGTACGGTGGTTCCTCAAAAAATTAAAAACAGAATTATCGTACAATCAGCAATTTCACTTCTGGATATATACTCGAAAGAACTGAAAGCAGGGTCTCAAATAGATTATTTGTACATCCTCGTGATCATAGCAGCATTATTCACAATAGTTAAAATGTGGAAGCAAACCAAGGGTCCATTATCTGATGAACAAGTAAGCTAAATGTGATATATACATACAATATAGTATTACTCAGCCTCATAAAGGAAAAGAATCCTGCAACATGTTACATGAATGAACCTAGAGGACATTACGCTAAGTGATATAAACTGGTCACAAAAAAGACAAATACTGTATGATTCTACTTTATCTGTGGTAAAGTAATCAAAATCATAGGAATAGAAAGTAGAATGGTGACTGCTAGAAGCTAGGGGAGGGGAGAATGGGGAATTATTGTTTCATTGGTATAGTTTCAGTTCTACAAGATGAAGTGATGAGGATGAATGGTGGTGATGGTTACACAATATGAAGGTATTTAATACCACTGAGCTGTACACTCAATAATGATTAAGATGATAAATTTTGTTATATGTATTTTCCAAAAATAAAGCAAAGAATGTTAAATAACTTTAGGACTTTTTCTTAAAACATGAATATATTGAAATAAATGTCATTAGTAAACAAGATTAGTAAACAAGATAAATGTCATTAGTAAACAAGATAAATGTCATTAGTAAATAATGTAATAACTATAGACTTTTGGGTAAGTTGACTTATTAATTATCCAGGAGACCTTTTGATAGACCTATCATGCCAATTCTTGGCAGCAGTTCAATATTTGAGATGCTGAATATACTATCTTCCTAGAACTTCTGCTACT
Source organism: Pteropus alecto (assembly GCF_000325575.1). Classification (NCBI taxonomy): domain Eukaryota; kingdom Metazoa; phylum Chordata; class Mammalia; order Chiroptera; family Pteropodidae; genus Pteropus; species Pteropus alecto. The sequence goes on along the minus strand of NW_006441955.1, from coordinate 36,157,599 downwards.
CTCAGATTAATCCCTAAAAAATTTATCAGGAATAAAACTGATAAATACTTTTTAACTTCTGAATCCACAGTTCTACTTTTGAGAATCTAATATAAAATAATATTCTCAAATATGGAAAGTAGCTTTACAATAATGTTTATTAAAATTAATTATAATTCTTCAAGAGAAAATAACTCAAAATGCAACCATTCTGTGAAATGAAGCTGTTAAAAATGTTGTTTATGTATATGTTTGTATATATGCATATTGTATACATGTAAGTGTGCAAAGATGCAGAGAAACTGATCTAGAAAATATAAATAAAAATTCTAACAATAAATCGAGGTGATAGGCTTTTAAAAAGTTAGTTTATATTCATATTTTTGGTGTATAGTTCTGAGTTTTTTAACACGCACAAATTCATGAAACTCTCTCCACATGATACAGAACAGCTCTTTCACCCTCAAAGTTCCTCATGTTAATCCTTTATAGTAAAATTCTCCATCTTCCCCAACACCTGGCAACCAATGAACTGCTCTCCATCCTATAGCTTTTAACTTTTTGAGAATGTCACAGAAATAGTATACAATTCGAAATTGGCTTCTTCCATGCAGCATAATGCCTTGGATTTCACCCGTTTTTGCCTATATCAGATTGTTCCTTGTTATTACTGAGTAGTATTCCATTATATTGAGATATCATAATTTATCCATTCACTTATTCTTTCTCTCTCTCTCTCCTTCCTCCCTCCCCTACCTACTTTATCAATAGGAATGCAGGGGTATTTCATTTTGCTTTTAATCTGCATTTCTCTAACAACTAATCATCTTCCACATATTACCATATGTTTATTTGCTATCAGTATGTCAATATGTCTATTCAAATCTTTTGCCCATTAAAAAAATGAGTTGTTTTCTTATTGATGAGTTTTGAGAGTTCTTTATATGTGCTACATACAAGTTCTTTGTTGGATATGTGATTTATAAATATTTACAAATATATTCTCCCAGTCTGTAGCTTGTCTTTTCATTTTCTTAATAGCTTCTTTTAATAGTCTAAAAGAAACTAAAAGTTTTAATAGTTTATGAGATTCGGCAGAAACATGGCAGAGTGAGAGACATCCCTAGATCTCTCCCATTGAAACAACAATAAGCAGAACATCTAAAACTCAACAAAGAACACCAAAACTGCACATCAGCAAGTCTGAGCAAGGGATCTGCGCATAAGAGCTACCACAGATCAGAACCCGGGTGTTGGGTGGTGGACTGGGAGTAATAAAGAAGTTGCCTCTCACAGCCACAGGAGCACCCTGTAGGAGGACGGAGAGGGGTGAAGGCGCAGCAACTTTCCTGAACAACCCTGCCTGGAAGTGCCAGGGTTTGTACACAGCTGACTGGAGGGCCCAGTCATCAGGGCAGAAAGCGGAGAAGCAGGGTGGGACAGCAGAGAAACAACAGCTTATTTTTACCAGTTCCCAATCTCCAACCCAGAGGGCCCCTCCCAGCATACCCTCTGAGAAGGATCACTGCGGAGCCCCAGGAGAATCTGAGCAAATGTTACCGAAACTGCTAGAGATCCAAGAGGCTTAGACATCATCTACTGGAAATGAAAAGAAGAGCGCCTTCTTTGCAGCAGGCTAAAGAGAGACCTTTATTTAATAAATCTTCTTTCTGGAAAAACAACAGAATACATTTCTATTAATGCCCAGGAGGAGAAATAGTCCACTAAACACCATGAACAAACAAGGTGACAAAGCATCTCAGAAAGAAAGAGAAAAATCTCCAGAAAATAAGTTTACGGACAGAAATATGCAACTTAAATGACAGAGACTTCAGGATGGTACTTCTGACAAAACTCAATGAGATTCAAAACAAATCATATCAACAATTTCAGGAATTAAAAAAACAACTACATGAGCAGACCAAGGAGACTAAAACTCTCAAGAAGAACAGAAGAGATATTTTGGAGATGAAGAACACACTGTAAGAGTTGAAAAATGAAATAGCAAGCCTGGGAAATAGAGTCGACCAAATGGAGGAAAGGATCAGTGATATCAGAGACAGAAATCTAGAAATACATCAGAAGGAAGAAGAGAGAAACCAAAGAATGAAAAATAATTAAAGAGAAATACAAGAACTAGCTGATACCATCGGGAGAGGAAACATAAGCATAGGCATTACCAAAGGCGAGGAAAAGGAGCAGGGACTAGAAAACATTTTCAGACAAATAGTAGATGAGAATTTCCCAAATCTAAAGAATGAGTTGGAGCTTGGAATTCAAGAAGTTAATAAAACACCGAATTATCTCAACCCCAAAAGGCCTTCACCAAGACACATTGTATTAAAGTTACCAAAAATCAACGACAAAGATAGAATTCTCAAGGCAGCCAGGGAGAAGAAAACGGCAACATATAAAGGAAAATCCATTAGATAATCATCAGATTTCTCAGCACAGACCTTACAAGCCAGAAAGGAATAGAACCAAATATTTAACTATTAAGTAAAAGGAACTACCAGCCTAGAATAATGTATCCAGCTAAGCTCTCCTTTAGATATGAAGGAGAATTCAAGACCTTTCCAGACATACAAAAATTGAGGGAATTCTCCACTACGAGGCCTGCTCTACAGGATATACTGAAAGGAGTCAGCTCACCTAAAATAAAATGACAAAAAGAATACATAATTAGGAGTACAGTGACTATCAGGCAAATAGAAACAGAGGAGTATAACCCTTATTAAGAGCAGGGCATTATAGCTTAAATAATAAGCAGCAAATTGTTATAACAAGATAGAAATGAACGTTCAGCTTACATAGGGAAAAACTGAGACAACAATGACTGAAAAGGGGAGGATTCAAAGATCCGGATTCACAAAGGGGAATGGAAATAAGGCACATGCAAAAGAAAAGGGATGAATGTATATATATAAATATCCTTACATATTCGTAATGGTAACTACACACCAAAGATTCAGAACTGAAACATATAACATGAAACAAGAAGAATCAGAGGTAAAACCCAAAAAAGCCAACCAAAATGAAGAAAACAGAAACACAAGGACAAGGAAGCAATGGAAACACCAAGCTACCAGAAAGAAAAGATAAAATGGCTATAAGAAGACCTCATGTTTCAATAATCATCCTAAATGTAAATGGACTGAATTCACCAATAAAAAGGCACAGTTGCAGAATGGATTAAAAAAACAAAACCCAACCATATGCTGCCTCTAGGAGACACATTTCAGCTCCAAAGACAAATATAGACTCAAAGTGAAAGTGTGGAAAATGATATTTCAAGCAAATGGCATTCAGAGAAAAGCAGGAGTAGCAGTACAAACATCAGACGAAATAGATTTCAAAACTAAAAAGGTAAAGAAAGATACTGAGGGATACTTCATAATGATAAAGGGAATCACGCACCAAGAAAAAATAACACTTATTAATATCTATGCTCCCAATCAGGGAGCCCCGAAATATGTAAAGCAAATACTAACAGAACTAAAGGGAGAAACAGACCAAAATACTATTTTAGGAGGGAACCGTAATACCCCACTGTCAGATATGGACAGATCATCCAAACAGAAAATCAATAAGGAAATAACGTCCTTAAATGACACATTAAACCAACTGGACATAATTGACATTTACAGAGCCTTCCATGCCAAAACAGCTGCTTATACATTCTTCTCTAGTGCACATGGAACATGCTCAAGAATCGACCACATACTGGGACACAGAGATAGCCTTGACAAATATAAGAGGGTTGAAATCATACCAACTATATTCTCTGATCATAATACTTTGAAACTAGACATCAACTGCAAAAAGTAATCAAGAAGAACCACAAATACATGGAGATTAAACAACATGCTACTGAAGAATAACTGGGTCAGAGAAGAAATAAAAACAGAGATCAACAGATACATAGAAACAAATGATAATGATAGTACAACATATCGAAACTTTTGGGACACGGCAAAAGCGGTCATAAGGGGAAAGAAAGTTCATATCATTACAGGCCCACCTCCAAAAACAAGAATGAGCCCAAATAAACAACCTAACCCTTCATCTTAAAAAACTAGAAAAGGACGAAAAAATGAAGCCTAAAGTCAGCAGAAGGAAAGAAGTCATCAAAATTAGAGCAGAAATAAATGAAATTGAAAACAAAAGAACGATAGAAAAAATAAATGCAACAAGAGCTGGTTCTTTGAAAAAGTTAATAAAATTGACAAACTCCTGGCTAGATTCACTAAAGAAAAAAGAGAAAGGACACAAATAAACAAAATCAGGGATGAAAGAGGGAAAATTACTGATATCGCAGAAATACAAAGGATCATACAAGAATACTATGCAAAAGTATATAACACCATATTTAATAACCTAGAAGAAACAGACCAGTACTTAGAAAAATATAACCTTCCTAGACTGAATCAAGCAGATCTGGAAAATCTAAATAGACCGATTAGCAGTATGGATATTGAAACAATCATCAAAAACTTCCCCAAAATTAAAAGTCCAGCACCAGATAGCTTTACTAGTAAATTTTACCAAACATTCAAACATGATATAATACCTATTCTCCTTAGAGTTTTCCAAAAAATTGAAGAAGAGAAATACTTCCTAACTCATTTAGGAGGCCAACATTACCTTGGTACCAAAACCTGGTAAAGATAGCATGTGTGCACGTGCGCGCGCGCACACACACACACACACACACACACACACACATACACACACCTATAGACCAATATCTCTGATAAAAACGAATTCAAAAATCCTAAACAGAATGCTAACTAATTGAATAAACAACATATAAAAAAGATTAAACATCACTATCAAGTGGAGGTGACACAAAAA